>NW_008783419.1:0-248 GCF_000715545.1 Opisthorchis viverrini
TCACTTACAGGACGAAACCTCCACAAAAACGGACTTTTTAGCCAACGGAGGCTTCAAAAAACTGCCTCGGTCTTAAATGGGCTTCACTGGCATCAAGCCTTTCTTTAGACGAACAGGCTATGCTTACTCCTGCTTAAAATGAGTGTACCTTTATCATGGCAAAAAGTACTCTTTTCAGCTTTGCTGGAGTCCGATCTGAGAGATTATCCTTATCAGGAAGGTCAGTTCACTGAAAGCAACCACTGAGT
>NW_008783420.1:0-248 GCF_000715545.1 Opisthorchis viverrini
GTAAGGATTGCCCACCGACTTACGTAATGTTTGGTCAAAATCCTCGCGCAATTTATGTGACTATGGGAGCGGGCGAAAAACGCGTCGGCTTGGACAAGGTTCCGGACTTCTTATTATTGAAGCAGTCGATAGAACATTTTTTCTGCTGCTCAGAGGAATCTATAGTTGCTCATTATATATTCTGTATGATACAGGAGAACGGAAGATGCGTCAGCACATATGGAATGGGGCTGTTAATATGGAACGTT
>NW_008783421.1:0-248 GCF_000715545.1 Opisthorchis viverrini
GTTTACTCCCATTCTCGGCATAAAGATGATTGGTCGGTGGGACGCGAATATTTCCCTTCAGTGGTTTGAAGATTTGTTTCTTTGTTTTAAGACCTTCATTATTTAACGATGAAACTAGTGTTGCGACTTTTGATTGGATTTCTTGAGGACTTAACCAGATGCACACAAGCTTGTTACAAATTAAGCAGTACTTTAACAGATAGGTTTCGATACTTTTACGCCCAGTTAATGTCACTGAGCACTAAAGT
>NW_008783422.1:0-248 GCF_000715545.1 Opisthorchis viverrini
CACCCGCTGTGCGCAGCCTCATCAGGAATTAGACGGTAGTGTCCGTTTTCTGCGCCGTCTGGTTAGGCTAACACTGTGCAGCCGAGCAGGTCAGATTATTAAGTCGTCGACTCCGAGCAGGGTTCCGAAAGAAAACCCTGCATTCTCCCATTGCAGCCTGGGTCACCATTTTGAGTCTGGGGCTGAGGTAAGAGTCCTAGAAGAAACCTGATGTCCTCCCACTTTGTTGTGGGTCACACATTTGAGTC
>NW_008783423.1:0-248 GCF_000715545.1 Opisthorchis viverrini
ATGCATTCGGTGAAATCTAGCTGGCTGAACCCTAGAGACCACAGAGACCAGTTCTGGTTGTGCGGTTTGATGAGGCGGAATAACACGACGAGGATGAAGTAAACGCTTGGCAAAGGCGAAACATGTGTTAGACACGCAACACAATTGGATTTGAAAATTGTTGAAGTTTGGAGGCGGGCAATGTGCCTCACGCCACAGCGTCTGATGACCGAGACGGTGCAAATCGTCAAGCACCTTAGCGTGAGAAG
>NW_008783424.1:0-248 GCF_000715545.1 Opisthorchis viverrini
ATTACTTGGGAGCCACCAACTTCAATCCAGTCGTGGACCCAGTCGAGCCATGTGGCAACCAGCTATCATTGAAGAGCTTCGTTAAGAAGTAGTCCTTCGTTTTTGAGCACACCACTTGTCTCTGACCAATGCACTGGACATGCACGCTTATCTGTTCACCCTACCTCAGGAACACGCCGGTTTATGCAATACCATCCTATTCACCACATTCAAAGCCTGTCTATAGATAAACAGCATCGACTTGAGCT
>NW_008783425.1:0-248 GCF_000715545.1 Opisthorchis viverrini
CACTAATTACTATACCAATTCAGTTTTTAGAGAAGACTCAATTGAATTTGATGTACAAGGCCACCTTGGGTTTCAATTGGCACGGTGTTTGAGATGTCGCGATACATTTATACGCGCAATACACTACTCATAAGAAGAGCAAAACCAGTCGTGGGCGTCGATGAGTTTTCAGCAACCTTATGAGCTGTATATTACGTCTATTCATATATCGTCATACCTCGAATATCATAACGAATGAAACGTGAGGC
>NW_008783426.1:0-248 GCF_000715545.1 Opisthorchis viverrini
GAACCTCGGATTACCCAATTAACAGTCAATGATTTTAAGGAATTACTCGGTGGCAACCCTTTTGACATTCACGTGAAACATCAAAAGGACGAGCGCTTACAAAGGCTACCCGTACTCATTACTACTAATAACAACTTGGTCTACTATGTTTTAGACCCTGATGGAAAAGCCATATTGGAACGTTGTTTCTATTATAAATTTTTGATTAAAGTAGGGAGCGAGGAACTCCCCGAACCCCCTTGTCATTT
>NW_008783427.1:0-248 GCF_000715545.1 Opisthorchis viverrini
GTGTATATCTGGAATAGACACCGGACTGCTGGTACGAAGCAATGGTTTTATCGACTGAGCACTGAGGAAATTCCATCCTTGTTGAGAGGTACGAAACTACTTGGTGTTATCTGAAGTAATTGCGAAACCTTTTGAGAACATCAGCACATCGAAGAACGACCACGTCTTCCATAGGATCTACAACCTGATTGCGCCTCAGGCCATGCATCATTGTCATTCTTTAACTCCACATCTGGCGCACTTGCCAA
>NW_008783428.1:0-248 GCF_000715545.1 Opisthorchis viverrini
TCTGACCAGTTCGTCAAAGATGTGCAGCCGACGCTTCGTGCCCACTTGTGGTTGGCCAGAGCAACTGACCAGTTGGATGTGGGGCACCTGGTGCATCTAGCATGGGAATTAGTCGGGGCGCCACTGGGCACGTTGCAGTCGCAGGAGAAGAGGGAGGATTCAACAGTGGAGGACCTGAAGAAAAAAGAGGACCAACTCGCCGAACAGCTTGCAGCCGAAAAGAGGGAATCGCGGAGGCACGCTCGAAC
>NW_008783429.1:0-248 GCF_000715545.1 Opisthorchis viverrini
GTGATGTTCGGTTAATGGGGGCGGCAGGCCTCCGAACAATTTCCTCACAAAACTGCACGGTTATTGTCTGGACTAGGTGGTTAGGAAGTTAGGAGATCTGACAGAAAGCGAGTTTAGATAGCGAAGAACCGTTCATTTCTTTTTACAGTGGGAAGTTTGTACACTCGAGCCTGGTCAACGACAGCCCCGTGGGTTCATGACGTTCATCTTAAAGTTTGCATTCCTTCAATGGCTAAGCCCAGGTATAT
>NW_008783430.1:0-248 GCF_000715545.1 Opisthorchis viverrini
AGAAGTACTGAACTCGGCTCCGCTTTTATAGGAGCCCATTGACACTGCGGGACGTGCAGCTTGGAATACTCAAATTGGAAACGATCGTGTGTTACCAGTGAAAGGGGGAAAGCCCTTCGCTGTGTTGTCGTTTATTAGCAAGCACGAACTGAGCCATTACAAGACAGGAAAGTAAACATCTCATATGCATGTAGTCTCTAAAAATCAGGCAGTCTTACTCGTCCTCTTGGACGTTCATGGATACTCAT
>NW_008783431.1:0-248 GCF_000715545.1 Opisthorchis viverrini
AATAATTCGTGATAAGTGGAAAACAAAAGCTATCATTGGTAAAACTTTGAATGTCGTATAATATTGGTTCCATTTATTGGGTTAGATTCTTTTGTGTTGATGACCGTAAGATTTTCGGAGGGTGAAGATTATAGTAGGCTAATAAGTAGTGTTTGTAAAACAAAACTGTACAGTATGCGGAACCGTCTGATATTCTGAACAGCCCTCGTCCGAAAAACAGGTCCACCATAACTTATGTGACATCAACC
>NW_008783432.1:0-248 GCF_000715545.1 Opisthorchis viverrini
GACAAATCATGTGTTATTGAAACAATATGCGGAACGTACGTAAAGGCGATTTGTTCACAAGCACTTTGCCTTTGGTAATGGGCTGAGCATATCAATGAACAGCTCAGCCGGTCTCTTTTAACATAACCGCTGGATGAATCCAGCGGGGCCTGATGAAACATTTACAACTACTCTGACTAACATACTGCAGGAGATTTGGAACAAAAACACACTGCCAACCGAATGCAGCTACTCAACCATCATCGCAG
>NW_008783433.1:0-248 GCF_000715545.1 Opisthorchis viverrini
TAGGATATTCTCAACCGCGAGCACGAAATTCTTCCGGTCTTCTGCCTTGACAGATAGATGCCAGCATTTGGAACGCAAGCCGAAACCGTGAACTATCGGGGGTGCTCGGGGAATCGAAAATCACAGCAACCCGAGATACGGTCAGTTCATTCAACCACAGTCCCCTCGGAGTTCGATGAAACTAATGGGGCATGAATTGGGCCACGGGTGGTTGGTACACTGCCAAAAGTGCTGGCAAAGATCAAAAA
>NW_008783434.1:0-248 GCF_000715545.1 Opisthorchis viverrini
AGACAGAGACTTCCATTGGTGGCGGCTGACTCCTAACGTGATCGTAACAAGTAGACAAAACGGCACGGCACGACGACGCTACCAACCAACACGTGCTGTGCGACCAGATGGGTGATAATGGTCACCTACTTCAACTCCCGTTTCGGTTCCTCTGGTGGACTTTTGCAAGGGGCTACGGGGAAAACGCTTGGTCGGTCGGCCGGTCGGGCGCTGGACGACACCAACCCCACGACATACGACCAACACGC
>NW_008783435.1:0-248 GCF_000715545.1 Opisthorchis viverrini
TTAATTCCATTTCGTCCTGTTCACTTGCCTGGTAGATGCAGCGGTGTAAACGATTTTATCGTTTCAAATTCGCAGCTCGACAATTAGATACGACCAACTACTGTTGGTAGTGTGAAAAATGTGTTTGTATCTCCGCGTTATAACTCGATCCACTGTATTTCACATCCTTTTTTCTGGTCGGGTGCAGCTGCGCTTGCTTCACCCTCAGAAGGAACATACATATGAATACAAAAAACTAGTCCACGGAA
>NW_008783436.1:0-248 GCF_000715545.1 Opisthorchis viverrini
AGACCCTTCAAGAAGGTGGAACAAAGTCGGAACTGGGTTTCTGTTCGGTAATATTAATATAAAACATATATTCACAAAATATACACAACCCGAGGTTAGATACTCATTCACAGCAAACTTGGGCTATAAAGGTTCAAATTAAATGAGCAAAACAGGCTCAAAACGTGTATAAGGTATGTCAAAAAATTGCTAGATGGCCTCAAGGTTAAATGAATGAAGTGGCAAAAATCAAATTCTGCTCAAAGGAA
>NW_008783437.1:0-248 GCF_000715545.1 Opisthorchis viverrini
GAAAATTCCGAACCGTCGAAAAAGTAGCTTTTTGCGTAGGCTTTTGTCACTTCAGGCAGCATCGATGGAGCCAAAAGTACAGTTGGTTGGGTCATCACCCGCTTATTGGGTTGAAGACATGTCTTCAACTCAACTGTAGTTACGGAGGTGGATCCTTTCGGTTGGTTTCTTACGTGGAAGAATACAGTCAGGAAGGCAATGTGGACGCAGCTTCCGCTTGATAACTCGTGCACTTCGCGCATTCGTAC
>NW_008783438.1:0-248 GCF_000715545.1 Opisthorchis viverrini
TTCTTTGATTTGTTCTGTTTAACTTAACGGTTGGAATATATTTTCGGCTACTCATTTAAGCTTACCCGCAACGGTTACGGTAAACGGAAAACCTTTTATTCTCTGACTGTTTGGTCACCCGCTTTCTCCTGTTTCAACAAGTTTGCAAATCCCTACTTAAAATCATACAACTATTGGCATGAGTTAGCTGCACCGTAACAAGCTGTTTTGTTTGCTCTGTGAAGTCTGGTTATGAATATCGGCATTTT
>NW_008783439.1:0-248 GCF_000715545.1 Opisthorchis viverrini
GTCCGCAGGCCTCCCAGCGTTCGTCTCGCCGATAAGAAAAGTAAACAGGAACGGAGAGAGTGCGGTCCCATGACGGGTACGGCTTTGTGTACGGAAGCTTTTTTGGATAAGTCTCTTAGACGTATGGAAGTCTGAGAACAAAAAAAGCTTATAATGTTCATAAACTTCCGGGAGATTCCTTGATGAGTAAGCGTGTCAAGAACAGGCCGAACAGCCGAGTCGAATACGACTTAGAAAACCAAAAAAAA
>NW_008783440.1:0-248 GCF_000715545.1 Opisthorchis viverrini
AAATATTTTCGGCAACGCATTTGTCAATTTAAACTGTGGACATCTCTGAACGCCTTTCCACATTCGCGGCACAGTTTCTTACTCCGAATCCTGCTCTAGGATGCGTGATCTTCTCGTCGATGCCGATGTAGACGGCGGAGATGCCTGAAAATCCTGCCACACATTTCACGCATACATAATTCAGAAATATCGTGCGGATTATCCGACCCCAGTGCCGGTGAATTGGTTCCGTTGGTGAGCCCATCGGG
>NW_008783441.1:0-248 GCF_000715545.1 Opisthorchis viverrini
AGGATTCGCATCCTAACATACGGACGAAGTGCACCGCTTCTCAGTCAATTTTGCTTTAGAATCATCTCATTCCCGCAGTGTTAGGCATCGCGAGGTCAGATGATTATGGAGGATTTTTGGCACTGAAACGTGATAATCACATGAGTCACCGAAATCAAAGCCCTTGAGTGAGCTCTGGGTTATCATCTATTATGGAATGTTCAGAACAGAGAGGTGATGCAGAATCACGGATTCACCGATTGATACAC
>NW_008783442.1:0-248 GCF_000715545.1 Opisthorchis viverrini
CCGCGTGATCTAGTAAGTTGCATGAAGCACCACGCCCATAATTTTAACCCAAGCTACTGTTCGATCAGGAATGTTTCCGATCGCAAGTCGAACTGAGTCTCTAACCCACACACATGTACTTCAGTGAGATACAACATTTCTTTCTCGAGTGACCCCACAGAGAGAATTCCCTAACCTGGGATGACCACTGTGGCCTGTTTCAACACTGCAGGTGACCATATAGTAAGAGGGTCATTTTTGATGGCTGT
>NW_008783443.1:0-248 GCF_000715545.1 Opisthorchis viverrini
GAGTAGCGAGACTAACCCGATTAATTGTGTAAATTTTAGAGAGCCGTGGTATATTCTTCTGGGTATGGGTTCACCAGAGGTCGAATTATTTGTTTTAGTCTAATTCGAGTGTACTCCAGTGAATGTTTTAGTCAAATCACCCAAATATAACGCAGGTTTTGGACTTGTGAATGAGTTATATCGGCTTTTTTTAACCGTAGCACCCTTTTGGTCCCTAAATGCCATGCCAGCCGAAGGTTGTACGAGGG
>NW_008783444.1:0-248 GCF_000715545.1 Opisthorchis viverrini
TAAGATGAATGAAGTGTATCGAGATAGCTACTTTCATCAGCTTTCAAAAGTACGATAACTTTGATAAATGAACACAGCGCAGTCGCAAACCGATGTGGCAGTACCGCTGCACAGGACACGAATGTTACTGCTATCGGAAATGAAGATCACAATAATGCAAAACCGAGGTTCAGATGGATGCAAGTGTTTACGACTTATTGGAATGATGTTTTCACATTATGCATCCAAAATAACGTGTCACCTGTGGG
>NW_008783445.1:0-248 GCF_000715545.1 Opisthorchis viverrini
TATGTTTTATTCCTCCAGATGGCTGTCACAGAGGAGGTGGAATAATCTTGGCGAACTGGCCATGTGCCTTCGATGGCGACACAGATGGTCTGCTTCTGATCCAGCTTCGGCGTCTTTTTAGGGATTGCTGCAACAACTTTTCTTCCTCCGCACTCAGGTACAAGAGGGCAGAGAGAACACGTACCAACTGAAGAGCCTGTGAGAGATTGAATATAAGCGGGGCTGCATATTAGGGTATTAACACGGAG
>NW_008783446.1:0-248 GCF_000715545.1 Opisthorchis viverrini
AAACGAGAAATTTAACTGGGTTCCAGGTGATCAGTGCATTTTGCTACTTTTGGTATGAGTTCGGCAACTTCAAACCGGTTGAATGGTAATCACTAACTTTATGGTCTAGTTTCTACAACTGACCCAACTTGAGCTCAATTTTACAGGTCACCGCCGCTGAGATTATCACCAATGAAAAATACCGAATACCCAACCCTGATTTAGCCCTGTTCTACTGTGTTCGTGATGCGTATGAGATCTAGCAGACC
>NW_008783447.1:0-248 GCF_000715545.1 Opisthorchis viverrini
TAGCCGACTTTGCATGACATAAATGAAGTTCTTGCACCTGACAGTCCGGTATCGATTTCCGCTCAGTGGTCCGGGTTTTGTGGTAGTTGGACAACACACCTGCGCGAATACGATACAGTTTCTTGCTGTTTTTAGAAGAGATTTCATACGACCTAAGTGGTGGAATGGGGCAATCTGAAATGGGCCATTGTGATTCTAACACAAATGTGCCGTGGTCGGTTTCTGTTATATCTGCTGGTTCGCCAATC
>NW_008783448.1:0-248 GCF_000715545.1 Opisthorchis viverrini
CTTACTTGAGCGATGTGATTAGTATGCCCTACGGATCGTCGATACGACAAACCAGCAACTGTCCTGGTTCCGACGATCAATTGACCTGCTTGTCAGGTCTTCCCAGTCAGTAATTTCTTCAATCAGTTACAACGCTTTGCTTTAAGTGTGCGCTTTGCTCTGTGGCACGTGGAGCGGCGGTTTGCATAATTTCAACCAAAGCCCTTGCCTTCGTACAATATTCTGCCAATAATCACCAGCCACCGTGC
>NW_008783449.1:0-248 GCF_000715545.1 Opisthorchis viverrini
CACACACACACACCATAATCTACAGTTACGCGGCATTGCTTGGTGAGCGAGGAGAAGCGCGGTGGAAGTGTGTCACAACAACAAATTCCCAGCAACGTTAAACAGCCCTACATGCTGACGGAGTTTCAGACAAAACAAAACACTATCGAAAACAATGAAAGCAATGTCAAAAACTTGCGTAACAATACCGTTGGGTACGTAAGACAGCTAAACCATCTACCTTCGCTGTCACAATGCTCGTCAAAGTC
>NW_008783450.1:0-248 GCF_000715545.1 Opisthorchis viverrini
CCGTTTATGATGCACGCAATATTCTTAGGTAGAATGTCACCTGTAATCTTTAGCGCTCAAGTGAGACTGTAATCAATTTCGGTTGGATATTTGAAGCGGAATGGACACCGTGTAGTTAGTCCCCTCTCCCAGATGGTTGTGGCAACGAGTGGGATGGTCCTGTAAAGTACTACTTACTTTCACTCGTTGCTATTCGCATTGGGAATGAATGTTGGACCAGACAATGGTCAGACCAGTCACCGGCAGTA
>NW_008783451.1:0-248 GCF_000715545.1 Opisthorchis viverrini
CTAACTCGAACCGCGTCTTAGACGAGTTCTTTCTAACTCGATGGAACTTTCGTTCGAATCTGACCAAACTTTCTTCCGCTGAAAATTCGGTTTGCCTCTTTCACGAGTTCAGTTCCATGTACGGTGGGGGTCGGCCATGTGGATTAGCGCCATCGCCCACATCAAAACTGTCCCTGACACCAGTTTCCTTACAATAGTGGCACCAGTGAGTCTACGTATTTTCAGGTTAAACCATATTTTCAAGACAA
>NW_008783452.1:0-248 GCF_000715545.1 Opisthorchis viverrini
TTGCATCCTACTTTCAGGAGAATACGTTTATCGCCTGACCCATAACAATGGATCGCTGTTACAAGAACATTGGTGTCAGCTTGGAGTGACTGAAGAATAGCGTGGAAAAGTGCACGGTTTTGAAAATCCGGTCCGATACTTGTTTATCGTTCAGCGAACCAGTCCTACCTTCTCAAAGTCGGTGCCACAATTTCAAAGACAAACAAAATTAACTCATAGACATAATCTAAGTCGTGCATCCCCTTAAG
>NW_008783453.1:0-248 GCF_000715545.1 Opisthorchis viverrini
GTCAACACTCGTGACGATGCCGGAGTAAGCAGCTTAAGAGCACTATCAAGGTCGAGGCGTGTGACAGATGGTAGGTTTGGTTGGTTTGGTCTTATGCGTATTTATCTAAGTGGTGTGGTAAACTTGTGTGAAAACTCGTGTAAAGAACTTGTTAAATAATGGGTTCGAGATTTGGCTAGTTATGCGGTCATCCAACGTGTTATGTAAGCGGCATGTTATTAGCAAATTCAAATTTTTGCGTCCAATTC
>NW_008783454.1:0-248 GCF_000715545.1 Opisthorchis viverrini
TTGACATTTCGCTTACTTAAACAAAATGCGACTTGAAACATGGCATGGGAAGGTGCTAATTGATTAGACGAACTTCCCATTAAATAGAGACTTCGGAAACACTATAGTGTCGGCGAAAATGATATGGATACGTCAATAGCCTGCGGCGCTACAGGCCAGCGGTACGAAGCACAATGAATTTACCTGGCCCCTGGCTATTCGCACAATGAGAAAGATTTCTTGCAGGCAGTAACAACTATTCATCATTG
>NW_008783455.1:0-248 GCF_000715545.1 Opisthorchis viverrini
TTGCAGCATTCCGGTGAAAGGTCTGATGTCCATGTATCCTCAAGTGCAACTGTAACATTTGAGTTGGAAACAGATCGAACTGCGAAGTATTGGTAAACTGTATTTGTGACAGTGTGGACAATATTTGCCAACGCCTACTGATCTGAAGTCGTGTTCATCCCAGCATGCACTGCGATCAAGTTACCACTGATTTTAACTCCCTCATTTTGTCGTCGAAATAGCAACTGCGAATATTTGCACGCCTTCTA
>NW_008783456.1:0-248 GCF_000715545.1 Opisthorchis viverrini
TTTCTGTTCTCTCCAGTTTGCCTTAAGGACAACTATTTTGTCACTGAATTATTTTCGCTGTTTCACACCGGCCGCTTAACTATTACATATTGATAACTAGTTTAATATTAGATAGTATGAGTTATTCACTAGCTTTGTTTTTCACGAACTTCGCAAAAGAATTAGAATGATACATTGTCGTACTATTACAGTAATATTAGTTGAATCTGGTTCATCTATCGCGTCCGGGGCACATTTGTAGGAATCAC
>NW_008783457.1:0-248 GCF_000715545.1 Opisthorchis viverrini
CGCCCGGTCGTACAAGTAGGCTTCCGATTCTCAGTAGGGAGTACAGAACCCGATAGCCTATGTTTTCTATTTGTCTCATTGGCTGATAAAGTTATGTAAACTCAGTCCGGTAAACCATCATGTCTTGATTTGCAACACGGAGTAAAGTTGAGAATGGAAATACGACCGATAGGGATAGGAAAAATTGCGGCGGACGAATCCTCCACAGATTGCGGGCCGTGCGGACGCTTACCACAATCCAGCTGCCG
>NW_008783458.1:0-248 GCF_000715545.1 Opisthorchis viverrini
AGTACGTCCAACTTCAGGGGAGAGAAGCGCTATGATATGTCGCCAACTGTTGTGCCATGGAATATATATAGCAGCTTAATGTCCGATCCACCACTATTCTATAGGTTTCAGGTCTGCTAGCATTACTTACCAAACGTTCTCATACATCTCATACTTTATTTCATACCGAAGTCTGTGGCTGTGAATAGTGATGACCACGTAGTGGGATTAGCTTAGGCTTCAACACTATGAAGGCATTCTAAAAACAC
>NW_008783459.1:0-248 GCF_000715545.1 Opisthorchis viverrini
TTTGTCAGCCGTTCCGGTGTTTCAATCCCGGACGTCTCACATGCGTGACGAGCGTGGCAAAACTGGTACTCAAGCCCATGTTCACAACGCCTGAATCATCATGACTAAACGGGCAACCCTAAACATACTTCAACCGATGGGCCTAATTTGTCCAATGACCCTGTTTACGATAAACTAATGACCCGAATTTATTTACCACTACGCTGAGTGCGACCTAACACAGTGTTTCCTAGTATATCAAGCCATCT
>NW_008783460.1:0-248 GCF_000715545.1 Opisthorchis viverrini
TTGGTTGGAGACATTACGAGAAGTAGCGGATGATAGATGTCGGTGAACTTCGTGCTCTCAGTTTCCTTCCAGATTGTCCGGCAGATTGCTTGGAGGTTTAGACAACCCAGAATGCTTGAGATGGGCCAGCACCATGTCCCACTCCCATTCACTCTTTTATCTTCCTTTCGCTTTAAGGCTTCATGTATAATCAACTAAAACTTGTGGTTTTACGGCAGTGAAACACCAGTGTCAACACTGATTTTGCT
>NW_008783461.1:0-248 GCF_000715545.1 Opisthorchis viverrini
GCCCCGCAATTTCATCCCATCTGTAACGGCTACATTCTGAGGTCCACTCATCTTACAAACACGCAACACCACCGGCCATCTCTGATTACATGCCTCTGCAAGCTACAATCTACCTCGGTTGCGCACCGTCGAGCCAATGTGTGTTTCTCATATTCAAATGTGTCTAAACCAGTCCACATCGATCACATAATTATTATCTGCACCTGAAAATCTATTATCGTCTTTGAAATCGGGCAGCGTCGCCTCAT
>NW_008783462.1:0-248 GCF_000715545.1 Opisthorchis viverrini
GAAGTTTCAGCGCAACCTCCCTGTTTGCGAATCGGACATAGACCACCTAAAATAAAAACTCCTATGTGGAAAGTATTACTGTTAGAAAGTGTAATTGTGTATTGTGGAAAGTATTGTCCTGTTTATTGGCAATAAGCGGCTTGGCGTATAATGTCCATCGTTCAGAGAGCCAATAGCCAAGTGATCCAGAGACGTCGCTTGTCGCTGGTATAAAGGGGGGTTAAGGAGAGATATCAGCGACACAAAAC
>NW_008783463.1:0-248 GCF_000715545.1 Opisthorchis viverrini
GCAATAAATCTACCGATTGTTGCCATACTATTCCAAAAAAGTGTTGTCAATTACTTACTTGTTCCATGAATATGATATTTTTTAGCCATATATGCATAATGGGACCCGCAACTCTCGTATCATCTTTCAATCGACGTTCATGCCTGGATTGATGGCACGTATAAGTGAGAACAAGTGTTGACAAAACTACTTGGAGTTGGAAGACTTTACCGAGCATTGTATACACTGCAGCGATCAAATGAGCACTA
>NW_008783464.1:0-248 GCF_000715545.1 Opisthorchis viverrini
TTGTCAGGTAAAATGTATTTCAAAACCGTTTAGTCAGCTATAATGGATTTGTCAACATTCGTTCATTTCGGTTAATCCAATGATCCAGTGATTTGTGCTAGCACGGCTGTATTCCAATTTAGCATGAGGGCACAAAAGAGAACTCAGAAAACCCAATGAAAATAACCAATTCGAGCTCTACAAAACTCTTTCTAAACTAAGCTCAAAATCTTCCTAAAACATCAGTTTGATTCTCGATCAGTTTTGTC
>NW_008783465.1:0-248 GCF_000715545.1 Opisthorchis viverrini
TTGTTTACTATGGTCTTCTTCTCTTACGGCTGAATGGCAGTTAATTTCCAGTAGGTATTACTGGTGCATCTGCCAGTGATGAGGATAATGATGCGCAAAACACATGTCTGCTCACGTTTCGCCATGATGTCAGATGAACTAGTCAATACAAAACGGTCCACAAAATCCATACTCATTGAACTTACCTAATAATCGCAGTATTTCCGTAGATATCATCAGTGTTGCTGAGTAACTACCTTGTTTTTTTT
>NW_008783466.1:0-248 GCF_000715545.1 Opisthorchis viverrini
TTGGTGGTGGAGCTGGCGATTTTGTAGTACCATCCATGGCAAAATTCTTAGATGAGGAATGCATCCGAATCAGCTGACTCACTGCATTATGTCGAGATTAAATAGGACATCAGTGAAAAACATCGGGACAATTGTGAATAATGACAGGAAATGGCATAAATACACTCATTGCGTGTGACCTATCTGTGTTGGTTGAAATGTGTTCCTCATCCGGTACCCCTGATTATGTCAGAAGGCACGATTCTCTC
>NW_008783467.1:0-248 GCF_000715545.1 Opisthorchis viverrini
CTTTGCCTATTTTCTCTATTAGACAAGATCGTAACCGGGAAGCACTTTTGAAGTGAATTTAGAATCTAGCGCGATAAATCAGCGTAAGTGGTACCAGTGGTCCACTCGCTCACTGGATTTTCGCCACCGCTGCACCCATGAGCTCAAGTTGGAGCATCCCTTGGATCCGATGGCTCAAGCATATACTAGCTGGTCTTATGGTTGACGGTATACCCCCTGTATAAGACAGCTTGCCAACAGTGTGCTCC
>NW_008783468.1:0-248 GCF_000715545.1 Opisthorchis viverrini
GCAGACAGGTTTGTTCTTTTCGTCTAGCAACTATGGCTTCTCTGAAGGATATACTGCGGAAGTGTGTGACACAGCTCTTTATTGCTTCTGCATCGAGTAGAAACCCGGTCAGTGTGAGGACTCATAGGAAAACATTCGAAAGCGCCATGAACTGGGTCTTAAATGTGGGCATGCGAGTAGCGTCCCCCTTGGTAGAAGCACTTTACTCCCAGTCTATATTGTCCGGATACATCCGGTGAAGATATCAG
>NW_008783469.1:0-248 GCF_000715545.1 Opisthorchis viverrini
ATTTGCTGCACCTTAGCAAAAACTCGCAGTCCAACGTTTTTATTTCGCAACGTTTCCAGAAAAACATCAAAACGACCAAGGTCAAAAACGTATGTTTTCCTAGCGTTTTCAAATTTCCGTGAGTACCGTGTTTGTATTTCTAAAGCGTCGACGATTTTTCTACGAACCAGGCACGTTTTCTGCTTGGGCCGGGGAATGAATGGTTCGCAAGCTACTTACCTAGTTCCTTCGAATTAAGTGCAACGTCC
>NW_008783470.1:0-248 GCF_000715545.1 Opisthorchis viverrini
CGGACTATGCAACGCATCCTGGAATGCTCGGCCTCTTTCCACTGGAGTATTGTCGCAGCCAAGAAGACCTAGTTCTCGCTTACGCCAACGGGGTTTTCACCCAGCTAGTACACGGCAGGGACCTGGGAAGGATTTCAAGCTCACAGCGCACAACTTCAATCGACAATACTTTTCACATTTTGTGTAGTTGGTGCGTGAAGTAACCCTTTCCGACAGTCGCTTACGCTGCAACTAGTACCCAGTCCAAT
>NW_008783471.1:0-248 GCF_000715545.1 Opisthorchis viverrini
AGATGGATAAACTGACGGACAATGCTTGGCGAGGGCGTCTTTTCACTGTTAGTGTCAGTGTTGAAGGTCACAAGTTTGAATAGTATATCACACCCGACGGTTCTCTGGACACCCCTAAACATTCATGAGGGATTCCACTTCCACGATCAGAGTATCTTGTGCACAGATCTCTTCACGCCGTCCTGCAGGGCTGTTAGTAGGATGAAGCTAAAGAAGTGCATGCACGTGACCAGTCCACGTCGGTTTTC
>NW_008783472.1:0-248 GCF_000715545.1 Opisthorchis viverrini
GTATCTTCAGTGTAGTTAAACTCGATTCTGCAAGTGATAACTAAGACAGTAGATTGTAATGATCGAATGCATGAGTGAATGGGTCACCACACTGCAGCAGGTCATATTTATACCTTATTTTGTTTCAACCTATTAACCCTTTTTGTCATTTTCACGCGAAGTTTCAATGGCATGACACTAACTTTATAATTAACATTTCGTCAAATTCCGACACCGCGTAAAAAATCGTTCACCTGTAACACCCTTCC
>NW_008783473.1:0-248 GCF_000715545.1 Opisthorchis viverrini
TGGGAACAAACAATATTATTATTAGTCAGCTCTTGGAAAATGACTTCGTGCAAATACAATTCTACGAGACTGTCGCCGCTAGAATTCTCGCTTTATAGAGGGGGCATGACACCTCGCAAGTAACTGAAATCTAGAAGCCAGATGCTTGAAAAAATTTTGCACCACGGCCTGTCCGTAGCCTTTTACTTGATTCTTGTATTGTTAATTGGTTAATTATTTACATATTATTATTATTATTATTATTATTA
>NW_008783474.1:0-248 GCF_000715545.1 Opisthorchis viverrini
TGGAAAAGATCAAGAACAAGTCTCTAGCAGAGAGCCATTGAGGTGAAATTTACTGTCTGTTCAACCTAATTCAGCACAGGTCTGACTAACGGGGAATCTAAACAGGTGGCGTTATCGATGTGTTCTCCCGCGTTTCGTTTGTGCTTAGACACGGTTGTCTCTGAGTTCCCCTAGATACCTTCACAACAAGGGTCCTTAGGGAACCGGTTGCAAGGTTGCTGAAAACTGGGTGAGGAATTTCCTTCCGG
>NW_008783475.1:0-248 GCF_000715545.1 Opisthorchis viverrini
CCTTACGTTCTGCTTGAACCCTAATTGCAGGTGACATCGTGTGTGTGTGTGAGGGAGAGAGAGAGTGACTTCGTGTGTTCGGGTTGTCGCCAATAGCTGTGGCTTGCTGAACGGTTGTGCAACTCTGCGTCGAGGCTTGTCTTCCTGCTTCGCCTGTTATGGTGTATCAAGAGGCACAGTAGCTTCAGACGGCCCTTTATGGAGAAAAAGAAAGTTTACTACAACTGTATTTATAGGGTACTCACAGA
>NW_008783476.1:0-248 GCF_000715545.1 Opisthorchis viverrini
GTTCTGGGATGTTCAAGAGTGATTAGTACACATCAGTGATGAGATTCACCTTCAGACCAATTCAGGGGTGTAGCAATACCAGTGTTTTTTGTGAATTGTCTGATAAACCGGAATCAACTATGGGTTAATTTTGTCTGAAGAAATACCAAAACGTGGGGCTAGACACAAGGAAAAATAATTGAGAACTATATATGGTTGCCGTAAAATTAGCGCTGTAACTGTGGTTTTGATGGGGAGATACACTTTTG
>NW_008783477.1:0-248 GCF_000715545.1 Opisthorchis viverrini
TCCCATCTACTACAGTTCCACGAACCTGTAGGCTACACCACACTAGGCCACTCATAAATACGCTGTCCATGAAGACACAGGTGCTCTCTCACTTGATGGAACCGTCTTGCACTCTTCCCGAGGCCGTTCAAGCAGATAGTCTAATTGGGTTGTACCAACAAACAAAATAATGCTGAACAGCCGCCTACAGTTTCTCTTATCTATCTTTTACACTGTCAGTTTGTCGAAATATAAGTAGCTCGGGTGTG
>NW_008783478.1:0-248 GCF_000715545.1 Opisthorchis viverrini
CAACAGTCCTGCATTTTTCAGTGTCCAGGCCTGGACCAATGGCTGAACTCCACGTGATACCATGCGGTCGATGTCTACTCGCTAGTGGCCAATGGCAGACGAGAAACTAGCTGCGCACACCGAGGGAATCGGTTGATACGCGATGCCGAAAGAGGCGGGTGTCAGCTGTCAAGTGAGCGAAACCGGAGTTTACGGATGTGAGGGTCGCGCATGCAGGGCACACATTTTTGTATATTTAGAAAGGCTTT
>NW_008783479.1:0-248 GCF_000715545.1 Opisthorchis viverrini
GTCATAGAACCCTAATCTACTGTCCCCCACGTTACATATGTGCCAAAACACTTCAGACTCAAGCATTTTCTGACAGAGCCTCGTTAAGAAACACCTCCACTGCACCCCGAAGAGTTTGTCCGTTGTTCCTCACAAGATAATAAGACGTTGTGCCGGCGTCCCCTTAATTATATGAGAAGTGCTTCAAAACACACTCTTGGAAAACCTCGTGTCCGCGATGACCGGCGGCTAAATCAGAAGCATACTTA
>NW_008783480.1:0-248 GCF_000715545.1 Opisthorchis viverrini
TCAAACGTGCATACAGCTGATCTCAAAGATCGCGCATATCAGGCTACTGTGCGGGATGTATTGTTGTACGGCTGTGGGGAGAGGCCACTTCTGGCGGAGGATCTGGTGGATCTTCAGTTCGTTGACCACCAATGCCTCGGACCTATGGCTGAAATCGGCTGGAGCCAAAGAATTCGCAGCGATTAGGAGACCATTTTTCCGTAAAGTAGTGGATCTTCGCCCAAAGAATACCCTCGGCACTGCGGACT
>NW_008783481.1:0-248 GCF_000715545.1 Opisthorchis viverrini
TAAGAGGAAAGATCACCGAAAACTTTGTGCAGTACATGGTCTTTTGTCATTTGGCAGTAACCTCTCAGGCCGATTGTTCTTATGGCAGCTTGGAGAACATTAACAGTTGTGATAAATTTTGCAGCTTTAGAAGCCTAAATTAGTTATATTGAGATTAAAAACATAAAAGCAACTCGGTTTACACTATTTGGCCGCAAAATGTACATATTCTTCGCAGATAAGTCTACGTAATTTTTTTTTAAAAAAAT
>NW_008783482.1:0-248 GCF_000715545.1 Opisthorchis viverrini
ACCACCACTTTAAGGTGGCAGCTTTAGGTCGTGGGTGATAGTAGCCCCTCTGAAAGTATTCCCCGGCATTCTCACCAGAGCCATCTAATTCTCAATCTACAATTTTCTTCAGTTGATCACACGGGCTAAGGTTTTTGTATGTTTGTACATGAAGGCCACTGATGAATATACAACTGAGTGAGCTGTTATTAGACAAAGGCGTTTGATGGGCTTGTTTGTTTTCTTAATCAATTGCTCTCCTTGAGGTT
>NW_008783483.1:0-248 GCF_000715545.1 Opisthorchis viverrini
TTTCTTCGATCGTTCGTTTTGTCCAATTTCGCCGAATATATTCTAAGAATTCTCATCTCTCGATACCCCGCCGCTTTGCGTCGGATGACTGGTATTCGTGCGGTTAGGCTTCCTCGAGTTATTTGGCCATCGAATCCTTGTTTACAGCAATTGCTACTATTAGCCTGTTCCATGCCGACTCGCGTTTTTATCCCCTAGGGGCCTGAAAAAACATCTGCGTGACTTTCCAATTGACCTCGAATTTCCTG
>NW_008783484.1:0-248 GCF_000715545.1 Opisthorchis viverrini
AGGACAACGATTGATTGAGTTTCGCTTGGTCATCCTGTCGATAAAACTGGGTAAACTCAGTGTCGCCATATCCTATGCAATGCTAGTAAGCTACGTTGCTTTCAGTAATGAAAAGCTCCATTGGAGGGGGCGCGCGAGGACCAGTGTTACGGGGAGATATCCTTGTCATTTGTGGAAGACAAATATGTTTTCAAAATGAATGTATTTGTCGAAGTGCTCATGGTATTCCGTTACATTTTGCAGGTGGC
>NW_008783485.1:0-248 GCF_000715545.1 Opisthorchis viverrini
TAAATTCTTAGAAACACTTGAAACTAACCCGTAAACATAAGAGCTGAAACGAACGCTGACTCCACGCCTAATGGAATGCAAAATGCAGCAATTGACGAGATCAGAAGGTACGTGTGAAAGCGCTTACGGCCTTTCGGTGCCCAACAGCCATGTGACCCAAAGCAATTACGAGGGCTGCGCCCAAGCCTAGATAGGGGACATCAAGAAGCGGAGGTTGGCTTCAAACCACGGACATTCTGGTCAGTAAA
>NW_008783486.1:0-248 GCF_000715545.1 Opisthorchis viverrini
CTTCGTAGATGAAATATTTACGGATGACTGTCAAATTTCACACAAAATTTACGGCAAAATCGACCAGCCATGCATGTCCTGAAACCGGTTTCAGTCCAGGAGAATAAGGTCATGAAGGCAGTAAAATCAGGGGGGTACATGTGTATTCTCGATCCACCGGACCCGGTGTTTCACCGCGCCGTCCATCTTTCATGGGATCGGATTGCAATCGATGTAGAACGTGGGAGGATATTCCGATCAGGATGACC
>NW_008783487.1:0-248 GCF_000715545.1 Opisthorchis viverrini
CCTCGCTTATGCGCAACATGTGAGAGGGTGGCGAGGGTTAATTTTTTGGCTTGGCTTATCTGGAAAAGATCCGAAGGTCCAACCCGGTTAATACTTCGGTCATCAACGTGAAAGTGGCTTAAGGAAAAGAACATTTTCTTCCAAAAACGAAAGATCTTGCCCCAATTGAAAATGAGCTCAGTCCGATCAATCAGGAGAGGTAGAGAAAGAATCACCCTTGGAACTGCAGTTTTCTCTGGAATTCCAAA
>NW_008783488.1:0-248 GCF_000715545.1 Opisthorchis viverrini
CATCGTCACGTGTCAGTCTGGCTTATAAAAGACCGCTCTGTACTCTCCAGCTACACACCCTCGATTCTAATCACACTCAGATGCTTGGATATTACTACCATTTCGACCATTAGCCGATGTCGTGTGGATCTTAGTTCACGTTTTTGTTTTCCGTTTAGAACTGGCTAAATGTAAGATTGAGGGTACGAGCTTGCTTAATCAATTCCGTTTTTTAATTCAATACGCATTGATAAGTTTATCATCACCAA
>NW_008783489.1:0-248 GCF_000715545.1 Opisthorchis viverrini
TATCAATTTATCTATCTATTTATCAATCTTCCTGCCAAACTGTCCATCTTCATGTCTATTTCATTTTCAACGGAATGGCTACCTGACATTTTTTCTGTCTATACATCTGACCACTTTCCTGTCTTTGTGACCATCGCTTCGTAATTATGTATAAAGTTATGTTCGTGTGTGGGTTTATATGTTTGAATGCATGTATGTTTGTATGTATGTATGCATTTGTGTAATGTATGTATGTATGTATGTATGTA
>NW_008783490.1:0-248 GCF_000715545.1 Opisthorchis viverrini
TAAATATCACACCTTGTGATCTATTTGCACTCCAGGGGAGAAGAAAGCGAGTCACAATTCCATTAGCGGATTCTCATTTTAGTGAACATGACCTAAAACTGAAAACCCATCTCATCTGCACGCCAACCTGTGGGACAAACGGTGGGATCACAGAAACACCAGCCCAAAAGAGAATCCTCATTTCCAGAAGAAGTATTCGGACTACGTATACCGATGCCTAAACTGGGATACCAGTTCCATGACACCTT
>NW_008783491.1:0-248 GCF_000715545.1 Opisthorchis viverrini
CTGGAAAATATCTTCCTTGAGTGCCTTGAAGATGTTACACTCCGGCTTAATCACAGGCTAAAGATTTCACCTGCCCTTTTAACCAGGGACAGTTCGTTTGTCCCTAATGTGGAATGAGTGCGTTACCGCTTACAGATCTCAGCACAATTGGACGCTCTTATCGTCAGAAATTCATCTGAAGCAACTGGAAAATGCAATCGACTTTTCGCATGTGTTCTAACCACAAATCATGCCACGTCGTTTGTCAG
>NW_008783492.1:0-248 GCF_000715545.1 Opisthorchis viverrini
AACAAGAAAACGGAAATCCCTATAAGTTTGATATTGGGTTATATTGAAAATTTTAAGGCCTCGCAATTCTCTTCTCGTCATTTAGCTCTTAACCCTATTGTACACCGCAGATTCCATCTTGTTTACAAATGAAAACAGGAACAAATCATTTGCAGCTTCCAAATGATTTGAACTGTAGCTCACAAGCACACACCAAAAAATGAGATAAACCAAATACCTGCCCGGACGATGAAAATTTGATGGGCTTT
>NW_008783493.1:0-248 GCF_000715545.1 Opisthorchis viverrini
CGGGTATACGAAAGCATCATGGTACAACGTAACACGGTGATCCGCCTTGCAGTACGTACCCACGCACACACAAGTTTTTCATCCCTCGTGCATGCTACGAGGTCTGCAAAGTGAAATGTCACCAAGCATTCATAATTGCGGTTTGTGCATTTTTTAAATAAGTCCAGGTACCAAATATTTTATCTGACCGGGAGAGAGCCGGGCCAGCAAAACAGCTCAGCATATTCAAACAAGCAAACTACAGGCAG
>NW_008783494.1:0-248 GCF_000715545.1 Opisthorchis viverrini
ACCTATGGAGGAAAACCAGTATGCTCTTAGTTATGTGTTATTATTTCGTAACAGTACCTCACCCAGATTTACCAAGGCTCATTCCCAGAAATCCTGGCCCTAACATAGTCATCCGTCTGCACCATTAGTAATACTTGTAGCTGTGCATATCCGTGACCTGCGAGGCCGGTTCGTTTCGGGGTATCGCCAAACACTAGGCCTTGGAGACTTTTTCATTCTATGATGCAAAATGTCCTGTGGATACCCCA
>NW_008783495.1:0-248 GCF_000715545.1 Opisthorchis viverrini
CCTTCTTCAGATTCATTAGGTAGGCGCACTACCTGAGTTCCGTCAACTTTATCTTCCACGTTCCGCTGAAGCGGACCATATTAACGAGAGATTAATTTGAGTAATCAGTACTAACCGAATTCATCTAAAAATGAGATTGCTGTCGAAATATTTTTACTCTTCCTAACTAGCTTACTCAAGAATATATCTTTGGAGGTTGCACAAATAGTAGACCTTGTCACAGTATCGCTTCTTTTCGGTGGATTTCG
>NW_008783496.1:0-248 GCF_000715545.1 Opisthorchis viverrini
GGAAATGCAAATGATCAATCAAGCTCAAGAATTTCAGAAAGTGATGCAAAGTGAAGAAGGGCCAACCAGATTCGTGAAAGCAGAGAACAGGAAGGAACTAATCGGACCACAGTTCAAAACCCAGGAAGAAAAGGCGTTCAACTAATAGGATCAACACGTAGCACAAATAGAACCACCAGCTAGCCAATCGCATCGCATCATT
The DNA here is from genome assembly GCF_000715545.1 of Opisthorchis viverrini. NCBI lineage: Eukaryota > Metazoa > Platyhelminthes > Trematoda > Opisthorchiida > Opisthorchiidae > Opisthorchis > Opisthorchis viverrini. The sequence goes on from NW_008783496.1 coordinate 203, forward strand.
GCCAGTCGCTTCGTAACATACCCTTTAAAATATATGAACGCAATCA
>NW_008783497.1:0-248 GCF_000715545.1 Opisthorchis viverrini
TGTGTGTCACATGCCCACCTAACTCAATTTGCACTGTTTTTGCATGTCCCATTCTTGGTTGCCTGAACGAGTATCTTGAATTGGTGTCATTTTAACTTACGTCCTGATAGTTTTATCCCTAACGGAATTTAGCAAGATGAAGAAACTGGACACGATCTGTTGCACACCTCCATTCTAAAGGACAAACTCATAGCTGTAGCATTGACCTCTCAATAATTGGAGGGGTACCTGACGAGCTGTTCCCCTTT
>NW_008783498.1:0-248 GCF_000715545.1 Opisthorchis viverrini
ACCCCCCTAAATGATCTGTTATTTTAGAGTTTGTTACTGAGGCCCACTAATGAGCCCAGCTTATGCTACAATCAACCTTATTCTTGACTTTCTCAACCGCTCGTAGCGTTCGGACGCATGATGTAGAGGCAAAAATAGCAAAAGCATCAGCATTGTGTTGAAAACCTCAACACTCACATTATCATCCAAATTCCGAAAGGCCACCGTAAACGCACTACACTGGTCTGGTCTAAAAATTTCTTCAAGCT
>NW_008783499.1:0-248 GCF_000715545.1 Opisthorchis viverrini
TAGCATAGTTTGACACACCGGTCGACTTCCAGGGACTATGATGCGGTTCGGGCAGCCGGAAAAGTACCGAGATGCGACACAATCTCGTTCTTTTTCTGCCTTCAGCAGTCGCTGAATCATGATTTGCAGGGATAAACGCACTGTCTCTCCATCAACTGCTGTCTGCCCCTGGTGCCTAGTTGCTTTTGTCGAGAGCAACCGGCCAACTGAGTGTCAAACAACTGGTGCAGAAACTGGAACTGGAATCG
>NW_008783500.1:0-248 GCF_000715545.1 Opisthorchis viverrini
CTTTTGATTACGGCAATGCCACCAACAGCATGTGCCATGTGTGTGAACCCTGAATATCGAACACGGTACCTTGAACCAAGTCAAGATGGTCCCTCGTGATCTCAAGCTGCACATAACAAATACGCAGGCGACAAATTGGACACAGCACATGCACATGCGTGCACATCAGGCAGACAACAACCGGGCTCCCCAGTTCCACGGAGAACCTCGGAACGCGTGTGGCAGCAATGCTGCAGTGAAAACCCTTC
>NW_008783501.1:0-248 GCF_000715545.1 Opisthorchis viverrini
TATTCGGACCGTTCCTTGGTGCATGTAGGTTGTTTTAGACGCGAGTGTAGCGCTATACGGTAGTCGCCACAACGCCTGAAAGTAAAACCATTAGCCGTTATTGGTGCAAATATCGGAGTTGCCCAAATCAATGTTTCGACAGGAGTCAGTATTCCTTTCCCATACACTCAAATTTATGCTTGACGATCAGGTTTCTGGAAGCCAAATTTACTAATACCCCTCTGAAGAAATATCGGATCTCCTGCGAC
>NW_008783502.1:0-248 GCF_000715545.1 Opisthorchis viverrini
CACCCCGCTTTTATTTCATTTCGTCACTGTTGAGGTAATGAGGCGAGCGCCAGAAAGTCCCCAAAATCCCGGTGTTAAGATCTCTTCAAGTGAAGACCTTGTCAACGTGGAAGGTGTGGCGACGACATTCTCACTTTTGAAGAAGAGCAGGAGGAGCAAGGATTACTGGTCAAGTTGACGAATCCCATCCAGCTCTTCGGGTTATTGTTTTCCGAGAAGAGCGTTGTTTTCCATTCCTAATTCGGAGT
>NW_008783503.1:0-247 GCF_000715545.1 Opisthorchis viverrini
AGGTAAATTTACTTCCCGTTTTTCGACTCATGGCACTGGGCAACCAACGTAAATGGGTGGGGGAAGTTTCGAGGGTTGATGACACTGTTTCTGCGAACATATTTGTTTAAAACGTCCCTCTCTTCAAACACATTCATCCGAGCTAGTCCGAAGCTATCACGCACTCAACCAAACGAATCGGCGCGTTAACAGTTTTTGTATCGCGAAATGGAGAGTAGCACGCTATCCTGAAGCAAAAGCTGCTTTA
>NW_008783504.1:0-247 GCF_000715545.1 Opisthorchis viverrini
CTAGGAGATCATGCTTTTTGGAGCGTTGGTGCAGTCGAGTGGACGCCGATCAGTCCATCTTGCTGGCGACTTCCCGTCAGTTATGTTGTCTTTTGGATATGCCTAGTTGGTCGCTTGTGTAGCACTAGTTCACTCCCATCTTCAGTCCTGTACACATGCTGGCGTTCAACACTGATACCTTGTCCAGTGTTATCCCTTCTACGAAAGCACACATGCGTTTTGAGCTGCTCGTTCCGTTTCTGTGGGG
>NW_008783505.1:0-247 GCF_000715545.1 Opisthorchis viverrini
GCGGTCACGGTCACCCGTTGGGCGATCGGGGTGTGCGCTTTTCATGTTTGACCTTTTTTAACCTGTGCTTGCTCTGGAGAACGCATTATTACTGCTCCCATGAATATGGACTTGCTGGTCTCCTGGGGGAATCATTTTACTGCCTTCACACTTCTAGCGTTGAAGGTAGTAGGACTTTATCCCCAGATCGCCTCGTGGCACAATTGCTTGTTGTACTTGGTCTCGCTGCTCTTGGTCTGAGTGTTCC
>NW_008783506.1:0-247 GCF_000715545.1 Opisthorchis viverrini
TGGTCGTCATTGTAGTTGGGATGTTCTTGGGCCCATCAAGGGTTCACAGTGGTTCAGATCTGCCATTAAAGCGGGGTAATAAAACGGACACGCCTACATTGGGTGCTCAAAATAGGGAAGTATCTAAAAGGACCGCTAGAAAGCAATTTGATGTAAGTTGGAATGCCTCTCGAAATGACAGTCAATAGTTATCACCATTTCTAACCGCTTCAATGCTTCGACACTGCCTGGTTCAAAAGTGATAATC
>NW_008783507.1:0-247 GCF_000715545.1 Opisthorchis viverrini
AGCTAAATGGTCACAAAAGGTTCCGTCCAGACAGTTCACGATGTTTCTGGACATTGTTTTGCTTGGAAATGAGGCAATGGCACAGTGAGGATTAGTTTTACGGCTTCTTAGATCCTCATACTGAAATACTCAGTGAAACCTTGCACGTCAGACGCTAAGAAAGGATGTAGTCAGATAAATTGCGAATCATTCCTCCGAGGCTTTATTTATGTGAAAACAATACATTCTCTATATGGTTATGACGTCC
>NW_008783508.1:0-247 GCF_000715545.1 Opisthorchis viverrini
CAAGCCTCCCAAAGTCACTTCAATAGGAACGTTTCAGCTTCGTTCTGGGGTTAGACGCTGTCACATCAGTGAATCTATTGTTAAAGTTACCCAAAAGAGCACAACACAATTTACAACTGGCTAGTTGTCACCTCTTGTTGAGTTTTCTAGAACGCACGAAGAGAATCACGTAGGAAGAGGTGAAAAATCCCGGGTGCCCAATTCAAAAGCAGCTGCTTTTACTTTGTGTCAATACACCATGGGGTTT
>NW_008783509.1:0-247 GCF_000715545.1 Opisthorchis viverrini
TCAACACTTTCATTCCAAAGAGTAGTGGACATTGCGGTTTTCTTGAAACTTATCCATCGATGTCTTTTCATGCGGTCCGCGTCACCTTGAAAATAACGTGCCGGCTCACTTGTGGATCTTGAAACCCGAAATGCATCTGCTGTCTCTCCAAGATGTACCATCGGTCGTAGCCGCGTGGTCGACGTCAGGAATCTAAATCTTCTACAGGTTATCGGAACAAATCGATCTCCTAGGAGTCTTCAGTACA
>NW_008783510.1:0-247 GCF_000715545.1 Opisthorchis viverrini
TGCTTTCCGGTGATTTCGTGTTGCTCGTCTTGCATTTGGCCAAGAATCAGAACAAACACAAGTTTGTCGCATTCTTGGATAAAGAAGACGCATGACAGGTTGCTTTTGTCAGTTTTCTTGCCGCCCAATTTAATATCTATCTAACGGAATCATGGAAGACTGAAAACAGAGTTAGGCTCTCAAGTAGTGAGGGTTTAAAAATCCAAAATTATACTTTCAAAACTCACGAAACTGAAGCGCAGTTTGG
>NW_008783511.1:0-247 GCF_000715545.1 Opisthorchis viverrini
CGATTACTTGCATTCTGCTTGTATCCGGCCCAAGTCAAACATGCTAGTGCACAGCAATGCGAGATCCGATGTACCGAATGAGACATGGTACGGTTGTCAATCTCAGTGATCGATCAGCCCAGAAAAGAAAAGTTTGTCAAGAAAACATCAAATTCAATTAGATTGCTTGAGAGAGATGAGGTGACAACACTTGTACAGACGTCCGAAGTTGACCTCCGCTCCTCCTCTTTCCACGGAAGCGCAATGC
>NW_008783512.1:0-247 GCF_000715545.1 Opisthorchis viverrini
GCAATGGGTAGTTCCACATTTCAAGCGAGCATAACGGATAAATTCGGAAATGACTGTTTTTTCTCCCCACGCCATGACGTCCAATGTCGCAGTCATTTGCGTCACGCAACTTTGTATCAGCGAACGATTAGCGTAATTGATCCAGTTTCGTGTGAATAGACAAAACCCTTATCTGATTACCGCTGTTTGCTTGTCAATTTACCTGATGTTTCACTGATGTGCAGGTGTGCTGTGGTCCTTGATGTCC
>NW_008783513.1:0-247 GCF_000715545.1 Opisthorchis viverrini
GAAGCTCGCCTGTTCCCTGAGTGGATCGAAAGAGCGTGTCTCCGTCACTAACATGCTGCACCGTAAGGTTGAATTCTCAAGACCATTATGCCCATCCAGCTGGTTTTTGGCTGTTGTCAATCACGAAGAGGACAGCGAATTTTGTGGCAAAAAGGATAAGTCATTCTACCATCATCCAAATCATTATGAGACGTCATTTCACCGTTGTGAGATCGCTTTGTTCCACTGATGTATGCGAGCAGTGTGC
>NW_008783514.1:0-247 GCF_000715545.1 Opisthorchis viverrini
TGATTTGTAGTAAAACGATGGAATTTGACAAACGCTGTGGAAACTGCAGTCGAAGAGACGTCATACGGTCCTTGAGCCTTCTGATGCATACGACCTTGGAGGAAGTTGAGCCTGCATTTTCAATAGGGGTTTTCCCCTATAAATGAAACCGCTGTATACTGAAAGAATAAACCGACAATTAGTACTGTTCTCATTGAGGGTTACCAACATTGCGTATCTCACAAAAATCCAGGTCGGTTCGAACCCA
>NW_008783515.1:0-247 GCF_000715545.1 Opisthorchis viverrini
TCCGTTTGAAATCTTGGCTTGTCGATTCGCAAACGGCTCAGCGCAGAACAAATATTGCGTTAACTATTCAACGAATGCAAATTCATGGCGGAACCCCGCTCAGCATGATCGGCACTGTGGCCGCCATTATTCAAAGGGGCACTTTCAAACCTGATCCCATTGGCTGAAAGATACGGCGTCAACCAAATCCGAATAAAGCGTGATTTTAGCTCATCGCTCTGATTGTTGCAGTACTGATGTTCAGTTG
>NW_008783516.1:0-247 GCF_000715545.1 Opisthorchis viverrini
GCAAATTAACGAGGAAACTAGAAAGCGAGACTTCGGTTGTGCAACGGGGACTTCCATCGAGGAGTGTGTCGGGCACCTGAAGCTACTTTGGATAGACCATGTATCCGCGTACACAATCAGAGAGATGTTAAACATTTTGCTGGTTAGAGAGATCGGGAAAAGATCACGCAAAGCCTGGGTTGGTCGGCTAAAACCCGCCCTCCAGAATGGGGACCACATTATTTCGATGACGAGATTGCTGCTTCAG
>NW_008783517.1:0-247 GCF_000715545.1 Opisthorchis viverrini
ATTTCATTATTAGTCTCGCCAACTTTAGTTTTCAAGACTTCGATACTAATTAGCTGCACATTTCGATTTGCTATGTACAACCTATCTACCTTCCTTATCCACGAAGACAATCACTGCTCACTGATGAGACCACAATTCAGGGCAACCAGTCTTCACACCTGAATCCCAGAAATCTGGAGAGAACTTTCCTGAGCCGCAATGACAAGCCAGTTCAGAAACAAAGTTTGGTCTAAACCCTCCTGAAAAA
>NW_008783518.1:0-247 GCF_000715545.1 Opisthorchis viverrini
CTTAGTTGTGCACAATCTGGCCAATGCACGGCCCTCATTATCGCGCATGCCAAATCAAGTATGCTTCGACGGCGTAACTATTATCCGCGCGTAAAAATCGATTACCGTTTTTGAAATCAGACAGTGTCGTCTCAATGAAGCAGTTAGGAATGGTGACAACTTATGACAGTTTGTTATTTTGGGCGACATTTTAACTCACATCAAAGTGCTTCACAGCGAACCTTTCGGACACTTTTTCCTATTCTGA
>NW_008783519.1:0-247 GCF_000715545.1 Opisthorchis viverrini
GCCAAACGAGCAACGTAAAAAGAATCGTTAAATATGTGAAGGGGACATACTGAAATTGGAAAACCGGGATAGTTGAGTCCGAAAGATAGATTTAGCTGGCTGAATCAAACGTCCCAAAGGCTGCTGGAACCAAGTTAACAGTCTGCTCATAACTGCAGGCAAAGGAAAAGTGGGCGGGAGGGCACAGTCAAGATTAAGAAAGAAATAATTGCAGTTGCGCCATCAAACTGGGTGCGGTAGTGCCTTG
>NW_008783520.1:0-247 GCF_000715545.1 Opisthorchis viverrini
TTGCACGAGGGAAAAACGAAACAGATTTCCATCCGAACGTCGTTTGACTAGTCCGCCGAAAAACACCAAGATTTATCATCGTGTGACACTGGGAAACTGGAGCGAATATCGTATAATTAAACTAGTTGAGAGAAAATGGGAGGGATCATTCGGTCGACTGGACCGAAGTAGTGTGCACCGGCTACGGACCCAAGGAACTTACTCTGGTTAGGCTGAATGTGGACCAATTAGAATTGAGTCACGGATT
>NW_008783521.1:0-247 GCF_000715545.1 Opisthorchis viverrini
CCTTTTCCACATTCTGACCAATTTTGTCCCAAGAACCATCACCGTCCACACCCGGGCTATCTGCCAACTGACGTCTGACAGATCGTCCAGGCAGATTATGCATTGAACCCGAAGAGATAAAGCACCAAAGAACGAGGGTGGTCGGCCTGGAATCGTGGTATCAGCGTATGAGTTCCTGAATGATCGGAATTCATGAACTGAACCCCGGCACCGCTAGCTGATGTTTAGTTTAGATCCATAATTTTTT
>NW_008783522.1:0-247 GCF_000715545.1 Opisthorchis viverrini
ACATAGCATAGTTTGGTCTGTTCAAGACATATACTTGATAGTAGTAAGCGACTGGCTTTTGCCAGCACACAGCATGCCTGTCAGGGTGATTTCACATTAGGCCAGCCTAATCCTACGCCCATTAAATTTATGGTTTGGCTGAGCTCACAAGCAATTAAGTAGATATCCCTACTAGGATTCACGGTATTAGAAAATGATAACTTCAAAGGGTAACTGAGTGCATGAAGCCCCGAGCTGGTTTACTTGG
>NW_008783523.1:0-247 GCF_000715545.1 Opisthorchis viverrini
AGCCTTAAGAAGTGCGAAACCGGTCGCGATGTGTCGACGAATTTTCAGCAACCATACGAGTAATATAAACAAGGTGTTGGTTTGCCGAAAAGTCTTCAGAAGCCTTATGAAGAGTGGTTACCCCAAACCATTTACACTTCTCCATCGGCCCAAGACCGAGGTCGATGTTTACGGGTGACATCGGGTCTCTTGGTTTTAACAAAACAAGTCAGACAGTTACAAATTACGGGGACACAATGACAGTTGG
>NW_008783524.1:0-247 GCF_000715545.1 Opisthorchis viverrini
ATCAACAGGTACATAACCTCATTTCCCGTCAGGTTTGGCTGAGCATTTTAAACCTCATAATATCGTACAATCACATCTTAATATTCTGAACTGCGATGATCACCGAAACACTTGTAGTGAGGTGTAAAAGTCTCTTGTTTTTTCTCCCTTTAATTTTGACAAAACTCAAAATATATCAGCAATGCATCAAACTGTCCGGCTGAGTGATCTGGTTGTAGTGAAATTGGATTTGTCATCAGATGCTGAC
>NW_008783525.1:0-247 GCF_000715545.1 Opisthorchis viverrini
TGTGTGTGTGTCAAGGTCGAAGGATACCAAACAAAGACACATGTAGTCAACTTCCGTATAGATGTGTCGTCAACGCAATTATTCGAAGTAGATTACCTAAGGTATCTAACAAGCCATGCTGCTCAATTAAGTCGACTGACAGCTAGAGCAGATGAAAGGCCGACACTTTCAGATGGCTCTGGTAGGAGATCGATGAAGGTGGAAAACCATGGAGATGCAAAGTTTGGGACGAAAGGTTCGTTATGGC
>NW_008783526.1:0-247 GCF_000715545.1 Opisthorchis viverrini
TACTGCAAAACTTGGAGTCACAGTAAGCATATTGGATCGTGGAACCCTGCAAAAAGGCACACTAACAAGAGCTATGTTGAACGTACATTTCATCGGTTCCTCGCGTGATCGATTGCGTCTTTAAAATATTGCCATTTGAGCAAGACATTCGCTTAAACCTGAGTTCATTGAGGCTGACATACCTCTCCATTTTCCCAACCTATGCTAACCCCAATGTCTGGTTTGAGTTTTCCGCATTTTCGTGCTC
>NW_008783527.1:0-247 GCF_000715545.1 Opisthorchis viverrini
CGGATCTTCTTATTTGTCGTATGAACAACCCATCAAATCAATAAGCGTTCTGACTAGAAATGAGTCAACCTCGAATACGTACACAAACGATTTGAAATATCGATTGAAGGTAGTACAGTTGGAGGATGTGGTAGAGCAAAGCACGACAAATCAATGCTTTTCCAAATCGCGCTATTCTTCACCGTCTGCTTTGTTTTAAAGGGAGAACCATTTTGTCATTGGACGTTATAGTAATCATATATATACA
>NW_008783528.1:0-247 GCF_000715545.1 Opisthorchis viverrini
AACGGAAGATCCAACCCGGTCTGTCATTGAATATTTCCGCAAGAGTTCGCAGCTTGAAGCTGGACAACTTTCTCAGTAAATATTTATCGCCTTAACTCTCCTATTGTGCTACGAGTTCCCGAAACCCGGACGTTAGCTCGTTATTACCATTAAAGATTTTCTAGAAATCGTTATTTTACTGGGCAATTTTGCTGCTGTTCTAATGGTGAGAAGGCTTTGATCCTGATGTAACCGTTGAAACTTAAGG
>NW_008783529.1:0-247 GCF_000715545.1 Opisthorchis viverrini
TCAATGAACGATATCCAGAGGAACGGAATAGGGAAGTGTTGGATTCACCGCTATGTGTAAAACATTGAGAGTATTTCAAAGTTTGTGCACGTAAACAGAATAAAAACGGAAAATTATGTGTAAAAAAACTCGATGAAGGTAATGTACTGCCCTCATGCACTTCGACGATGCAGTAGGTCTTCGCATAAGATCCGCGGGCTAAAAAAGAATATGGTAGCATATGTCGCTGATATCGACACGCGTGTGG
>NW_008783530.1:0-247 GCF_000715545.1 Opisthorchis viverrini
CATAATGTTTTCCAAACGTAACTGCCACAAAAACGTTAACTGGAGCACATCGTTAGCGGTGCGATACTAACCCAATACCAAAAGAAAAAAATTAGCACAAAAAACTCATTGCGATGAATCATTTCCCCGCAGTCACCGATGAGGTTCACCGAAATTTTCGAAAGCTAGTTGACGTCCGAAACTGAACTTACTTATTCACCTAATGAAGCATTGTAAGTGGCTCACAATAATTCAGTTGATGTTTCGA
>NW_008783531.1:0-247 GCF_000715545.1 Opisthorchis viverrini
CACACTGTTAATTTTCTTTCCTTTCGGAAATAAAAGGCTGTCTATCAAGCAGTGAATTCGTTCACTTGGATACTGAGTGTGAAACCCCATTTTTTATTAGTCACCGTAAACGTAGACGCCTCGTCGATGTTTTATGTATACCTAGAGTTTTAAGCAAGCAGGATCGGTGCATAGACACTACTGATAGCCGATATTTACCACGTCTGTTGAATTTATACAGGGCGCAGCAAAATAAACTGCGAGATGA
>NW_008783532.1:0-247 GCF_000715545.1 Opisthorchis viverrini
TTTCCGTTCAGCCGTCTTGCTCAGTAGCCTCATCAAAAAGTGCACCAAAAAGTGCCCAACGAAACTGTTGTAGCGAAGGCCATCACTCAACATGGTTTACTGATAATAGTGCTGAAGCCCGCACTGTGTATGTTTGCCATCTCACGACCACTAAATTTCCTCTACTTGACTATTTTTTAACGAGACGAAGGGCTTGTTGACATCTTGTGGCACTGAGACACAGAATCCCGGCCAGTGCACCCTTCGA
>NW_008783533.1:0-247 GCF_000715545.1 Opisthorchis viverrini
GAAGCAAAGCACAAGACAATAAATGATGGGAAATTTCAGAGACCCGATGGTGTATAACAAAAAAGGATAAAACTACACAAGCAGCCCATTTTGTTCCTCTTTCCGTTGATTTCCAAAACATTGCACTCAACATTCTATTCCGTCTCGCCAGCAGCCATGTTGTTCACCGCGTTTATGGCTTTGATTGCTCGTTCACCTACATCGAAGGAAGTTTTTAAAGATGCTCGGAAAATTTCCCAATGCCAAA
>NW_008783534.1:0-247 GCF_000715545.1 Opisthorchis viverrini
ATGATGATGATGATGATACCAGCTTGGACAGCAGTCAAAGACTTTGACGTTTTTGGACCGCTGTCCTCCAAACTGAATTCTCCGCACTTTGTGCATGGTGACCTATTCTGTCAAGGTGTTTGCAAGGAGGTGTTAGTTCTATTGTATGACTGTTATACAGTAAGATCATTGTATTGCTGTATTTGCCTCAACGTAATATTGTATTGTAAGCAAAGTGTGAGGTGATCAATGGTGGTTACCCCTACTC
>NW_008783535.1:0-247 GCF_000715545.1 Opisthorchis viverrini
CCTAACACATTGTCATCGCCTGGCACATTATCCTGTTTAGTAATCTGATACCGCAATATGGAATGTCGTTATAACCGTGGGAAAGAGAACAAGTTTGGGCTAAAGATAATAAGGCCACGCATCAGCCTACAGCGCAGCGGAACAATCATGTGGTGAACCAGTGGCGTACAAGTACGTCCACGCGCACAGACGGTCATCTATGACCAAACGTGACAACGAAAACAACCACTCGAGAACCGGTGTGGGC
>NW_008783536.1:0-247 GCF_000715545.1 Opisthorchis viverrini
CGTCGACTCGGCTATAAACAAGTGGGGTACAATCAAACAATGATTTCAAGCAGCGGAACATCTGTTTCTGACACATCCAGAGCTCGAGATTAGCTTAAAATCTCATCCTCTTCGATTCTTACCTTAATTTCTAAACGATGCTCCTAATGTCCTGTTGAACCTGGAGTCGCCTACGGATACTGTACCTTGGGGCTCCGTCTCTGACTGACTTACCACGCGCGTTAGCCACGAACCAACATGAGCACTG
>NW_008783537.1:0-247 GCF_000715545.1 Opisthorchis viverrini
GGCGGTGTTGTTAGTGTTCCAATGATGAATTCTTTTAGACATCACAGCACCCGGGGACTTCGGTTGCGCCGAAGAATTTATTCAGAGACCTCGAGAAGCCTGCTCTGGATGCGCCCAGATAGGATCTTCCAAAGGAGGTCTTGGTTGCCAGGGAGGCGGCACATGTTTTTTCGTAATTCTGCCTTGATGTAATGGAAATTGCAAAATTTGTGGAACTGCTTTGCAGCATTTATTTATAGTTGCGTGA
>NW_008783538.1:0-247 GCF_000715545.1 Opisthorchis viverrini
CACAACGTCTTCTTGCAGGTGGCTGGTGGGGCTTTGTGAGGCATCCGAACTATCTCGGTAATCTTTTAATGGTATACGCGGCTGCAATGCTCTCAGGTGAGATACACTTCTTGGGTGTTCAAGTCAGTTGTGTTTTTTTCACCCTACCTACTCATTCACAGGTCCGACCCCCCGACGGACCGACATACTGCTGATGCTACTCAGTAATCAGTTGCGTTCCGACTAAATCGTTTGTTTGTTTGTTTTT
>NW_008783539.1:0-247 GCF_000715545.1 Opisthorchis viverrini
TGTCAATAATTTTTCCCATCTTAGATCAAGCAGAGATTCTGTGCTCCTGACGGAATGTGCTACCGATTTTGATAGCTCCATGTTTATTCTGAGCAGTGTTTCGCACTGCACAGACCTGTCACCTTGGCGCATTGAGCGCATTGACAGTCCGTCAAATTTCATTCGGAATCCTCCGCTGATCTTACGGATAGTACACACAGATTGCATTCAACTTCGCACCCTTCTCGTCTCAGCGATACACCTGCAC
>NW_008783540.1:0-247 GCF_000715545.1 Opisthorchis viverrini
TCCTGGGGAAATCAGCTATCTTAATATATATGTCTTCGGCTATACAAACCAGGGTCATACGGGAAGCATGAATTTCCCAAAAAAGGCTTTGTTTGTGCCCACCCCCAAAGGACGCCATCCAGCGTGCGTGCCCTTTGTATGAGCCTAATTTGTGTATGCTAAGTGCACACACACGTAATCCAGAAGGAGATGGGCAGTGACGGATCCTAACCGACGGTAAATGCTGACAATGTGGATCGGGTGCCGG
>NW_008783541.1:0-247 GCF_000715545.1 Opisthorchis viverrini
AGCTCTCCAAAAGCTTCCCCACAAAACGTTGTGTCCGACACGGATGTCAATTATCTCCATGCTTGTTCAACTTCGCCATTCATGGAAAAACCGATCCGAACGCTGAAAGGTCTTCAAAGACCCGGTATTCAAGTTGTCACCGGTGAGAACCTTGTGGAGCACGCAGTCAAGATCGTCCACAGCTATGAAGCTGAAATCACAAGCTCAGCTGAATAAACTGACCACGATCATCCCATCCTTTGGCATG
>NW_008783542.1:0-247 GCF_000715545.1 Opisthorchis viverrini
ATTTTTTTAAACTTTTTTTCCGCCCTCGGAAGCACGTCTCCTTTGAGTCGTCTTATCATCCCCAATGGGAGAATTTCGTCCTTATGTGACGTTGATTCATCTCAGACACCGCTGTGTACCCCAGAACGAGAGATTTACGACTGTTTTCAATTCGTAGGCTTTCAAAGCATCTTACATGGTTTCAACCAAATACTTCAGCCATCTCTTTGAGAGAAAAATTATTGATATCACTTGCTAATATAACAGA
>NW_008783543.1:0-247 GCF_000715545.1 Opisthorchis viverrini
ATGGCGATAAATGGTTTAATTTTGCGTATTCTGGTTGATGGGAAAATCGGGTTATGGTGGGTATCACGCGTTTACAATTGCGTGGATAATCAGTGATTATCCAAAGAAGCTCGAGTAGACTTGTTTAAAACAGGCCGTATGACAGCGTTTTAAATTTCTTGTCCCATCGTCTGCAATTGTGCATTTAGTGTATTTTGATAAACATCTCCGTGGTTCATAAATTACAAATTAGCTATTGCAGATATTC
>NW_008783544.1:0-247 GCF_000715545.1 Opisthorchis viverrini
GGTCACGCCTATCCGTGGAACTAAAAGCCAGGAAGAGAGTGCGGCGCAGTCTCCTTGGGTTAGCAGGGGATGAATTTCTAACCCATTCACCATGGAGTGACTATTAACAATACCTAGATTTTGAACTTGGAGCCGTTAGCCGCAGCGCAAACTTGTTGAATATGCGCCATATAGCATAGAATCTGTTGCCTATAGGGCCAAATAGGCTTCAAATTGAGTTGTTATGGCCTGCCGGTATATGGCTTGA
>NW_008783545.1:0-247 GCF_000715545.1 Opisthorchis viverrini
ACCACCAAGCCGAAATTTCGCCTACCGTTGTATGGTGTGCGGACCCTGACAATGCACTTTGCCGGTCAGTGACAAATTCGCGTGCCTGTGGACGCCACGAACGTGAACAACTGAGGTGTGCTGCATAGTTTTGTCCACTTTTTTATCAACAGAATCGTAGACTTCCGAAACCAGTTCTCCCCTTGGATGTTCAAGATTGTCAAGCCTGATTCAAAACCGGAACCACGACAGTGATAATACCAGAATC
>NW_008783546.1:0-247 GCF_000715545.1 Opisthorchis viverrini
GCATTATTTCACTTATTTTGACAAGACGAGCAGAAGAAGTGAGCTAAATTACCGGCACATTCGTCCGTTAGTTAACGAACGAGAAGTATAAAATCTTTACCAAAAATAATGGATCGCTTCCAGTGGTGAATTAAAATACAACCATGGGAAATGTGTCCTCTACTGTATACGCCGCCTACTGTACTTTCGAGGAACACTCATCAGAACAAATCGATAAGCCGACAGACCCATTGATCCCCGCACTGAC
>NW_008783547.1:0-247 GCF_000715545.1 Opisthorchis viverrini
AGAGATTTTAAATCTGCTAACTTCTCTGGCAGCACGGTTCTCAGTTTCACCTTCGGATGCAGCGGAGATAGTGCTTAAATGCACGTACTAATAATTATATTCATCCCTATCTAGTGAGTGGCATATCTTCACGCCTGATCGTGATGGTGCAGTCAGATTGGGAGCATGACTGGTGGGGTTTGTGGGTACCAGGAATTTCTTGGAAATGGGACGAAAACATAAACATTTGACATTATCCGAAGCAGAC
>NW_008783548.1:0-247 GCF_000715545.1 Opisthorchis viverrini
TCCCAATTTCGACGTCCAGATGGTTCTCCCTCATCTGGCACAGCTACTATTGATGATATGGTTCAAAACTATACGAAGGTAGGCCAAAATGAATGTAACACTATCGAGATGCACACACTCGGTAGATATATTTCAACCTACATTGTGAAATATGCGATGAAACAGATCACCTTCTACAACTAAGTGAAAAATGCATATTTGAGCCTTGCACCATATATAAAGTACAGCACAACCACAACTGATCCGG
>NW_008783549.1:0-247 GCF_000715545.1 Opisthorchis viverrini
TTTAGGTAGCCTGTCAGCTCATTGATGTTTTCCCTGAACTGTGAAATTAGCCGAAACAGCGGGGCAGTAATAAAACCACAAATCACCTGAGGACCAACCACATCTTCAACAGCAACTGCTTAGACGTGGCTGATATTTTAGAGCTAGTTCGCACACTTTATAATTACAGGTCAATTTCGTAGTTCAAAAGGGCCTTGAATAAGTGGATTCATATGAAAGTCTCTTTATATATCCTCCATGATTCGTT
>NW_008783550.1:0-247 GCF_000715545.1 Opisthorchis viverrini
TTGCCCCGTACTTACTTCAATATTAAAAGTCTACATAAAATGCAACGTCACGAACTTAGATGTAACGCTTAAGGGGATGGCGGGTGGCCTACACTGGTTAGAGCAGTGTTGACCAACCAGTCCGGCCTGCAAGCTTTGAGCGGCAATGTCGTTCCAACAAAGTCCATGAGTGTTGGCTGGCACACAATTGTATAGCTTTCGTCTTTCTCCATTTTGAGGAGAGTAAGCTAGTCTACAGAGAACGAAG
>NW_008783551.1:0-247 GCF_000715545.1 Opisthorchis viverrini
GGCATCATCGTCTGCTTCCTGTCTTGGTGTTTTCTGGGGATGCTTTTCGTTCGCAAGATTTTTTCGCCTAGTGAGACCTCAGTTTGCTCGGGAATTTTACCTTTGGGGGACGAGTTTATCCCCGTGGGCGAAAATTTCTGCCATGGCTACTTGTAGCTCTTTCAGCACCACCTTGTGGACGACCAGATTTACTGTTACCAGAGATTTGGGACAAATTCTGGTCTCTCTGGTTTCTTTGGCAATTTGG
>NW_008783552.1:0-247 GCF_000715545.1 Opisthorchis viverrini
CACTGCCCAAACCTACAAAAAGTAACACAAGTAAGACAGTATTACCGAACAAGTTCAATAAGGTTCCCATAACACGTGATGAAGGCTTCAGCATAAACGAGGAACACCGCGCTGAAGATACTGTTATTGCATCATAAGCGAACTGCAACAATTTCGCGCAAACTGATGTACCGTTGAAATTTATAAACGTATCGGTACCAACAACATCAGCGTAACCCGACCTCAGTCTTTGGCAAATCTTTTACTG
>NW_008783553.1:0-247 GCF_000715545.1 Opisthorchis viverrini
TTTTTTTTCAATGTCCAGTTATTTCAATATACACAGCACAATCCAATAATACTAAATTCTCAGGTTGTAAACTCCTTTTCATAAGTTTGAGGGAAGCAAACAAAATATGCTCTAAGACATGTTCCTGATGGTCGCATTTTTACACAGCTTCAGTCTGTTTCTGCAACCTCGATAGACCTTATTATCTCCAACACATGCTATTACCGTGGAAGTTGAGTGCTGTTAACTACAACGCTTTTAGTGTACA
>NW_008783554.1:0-247 GCF_000715545.1 Opisthorchis viverrini
AAGCCGACGGCTCTAGCATGGAAACATGGAGTTCCGACAGGATGCACGTGCCCGATCCCATGACCAAACATTCTATGCGTTTTGACTAGGTTATCAGGCACAATTAAATTCTGCCCATCCATTCATCCATAGATGAAGTGCATGGCGAAGCGTTTTATCGGATGCCTTGCGAGGTGAGTCACTCTCGTGCCTTTATTACTTATTCAAATCGTTGGACCGTTTGGAAATGACAGATGTACAACTGTGA
>NW_008783555.1:0-247 GCF_000715545.1 Opisthorchis viverrini
GCAGTCAAGATGCGGATTTGAACCACGGACGTTCCGATCACCAATTCCGCGCCTTGATCACTGAGTTACCCCGAGCTGTGTGCACATTACTTGACTTCTGTCTTGATGGATTTGTTGCCGTTGTATAAAACCTGGGGGCTAAATCACAGTCTACAGATTACATATATTTTCTTGGTTCGCGGCTCTAGTGTGCCCGAAGGATATCATCTTAGGATCTGTTTAGGGGAGGTTGGAAATGTTTCGTGTC
>NW_008783556.1:0-247 GCF_000715545.1 Opisthorchis viverrini
TGCGCACATTTTTTGGGGGACTACCTGGTTTCAATATTTTTTGACGTTGATTGACACATGAAGACTTTCCTATTGTTCATCTGGTATCCATAGTCCAAGATATCATTTTTTTGCAGAATATTAATCAACATTTGAAGTGTTCGTCAACGTAACATCATGTACTACATATCTGGACCGAGAGAGAATAACACCGCTTCGTTTTCCTTGGACCAAGTGAAAAAATCCTCATTAAAAAGCAGCTTATATG
>NW_008783557.1:0-247 GCF_000715545.1 Opisthorchis viverrini
CTCAGCCGTTGTGGTCAGCAGCCATAAAGAGGTCGAGACAATCCACGAGTAGTCATCGTAACTCTCCACTAAACTCTCTCCAGTGAACTGTCCTTTACTTTGAGTTGTGAATAAATAAACAAATTTTCTTCCAAAATAACAGCAATACGAACTAAGAACAGTAATCACAAAATGATCCTGTGAACTCCCAAATAGTTCTGGCATCCGCTGCAGCACCAGCTGTCGAAAATCAACCACACTAAGGTCC
>NW_008783558.1:0-247 GCF_000715545.1 Opisthorchis viverrini
TACCGTGGATAGCTGTAGCCAACTAGCAGCTAGTTCTGTTTACCGAAATTCCGGTTTGAGATGTGTTTACGGCCTCAAGACAACCATCATTATGTTATCATGCGTGACTGACCACGTACATCTTTGCCTACCGATGTGGATTTGAATCGTAGTTTTTTGGTGTGTGTAAACAAACCCGAACATTATAATTATGTTTATTGCTAAAGGACTGGTGCTCTTTTCAATATATGTTCTAGCGTATAAAGTC
>NW_008783559.1:0-247 GCF_000715545.1 Opisthorchis viverrini
TTGGATGCCCTTTAATGAGTCCAGATAATCGTAGGAAACTGGAGCCCTGTCTGAAGAACGAATTTTCGATACGACCAGTGTCTGTGGAGCAAAGGTATCCCTCAAAAAATTGTTATCGTCCTCAAGGCACTGGACACAAAATCCCGCAGACGTGCGGAGGCCTACGGGCAGCTATCCCCTGAGCTCAAGTCAAATGGTGTCAGGTAAGACTATGCTCTCAACTTTCCTGTTCAACTTCGTCGTGGAT
>NW_008783560.1:0-247 GCF_000715545.1 Opisthorchis viverrini
CTCAGCCGTTGTGGTCAGCAGCCATAAAGCGGTCGACACAATCCACGAGTAATCATCGTAACTCTCCTCTAAACTCTCTCCGGTGAACTGTCCTTTACTTTGGGTTGTTAATAAATACACAAATTTTCTTCCAAAATGATAGCAATACGAACTAAGAACAGTAATCTCAAAATGATCCTGTGAACTCCCAAATAATTCTGGCATCCGCTGCAGCACCGGCTGTCGAAAATCAACCACACTAAGGTCC
>NW_008783561.1:0-247 GCF_000715545.1 Opisthorchis viverrini
TGAGCATTTTGGTATTATACGTGTAAGACGTACGCACCATTATTTAGGCATTGGTTCAAAGTAACCCCTTACGCGAATAGGAATATGCAAATATGAAGGAAACATAATGGGTTAACTAGAATCAGATATATCAGCTTTAGAGAGGCCACGTGAGTCAGATTAAACTTTCGTGCTAGATGTTCATTCGAGCAAGCCGAATGTGTGTGATACAAATCTTACCCATTGTTTGCAAAATATAGACTAGTTT
>NW_008783562.1:0-247 GCF_000715545.1 Opisthorchis viverrini
AACAAATAAAAATGGCGCACAAACATATGATTAAAGTAGATGGCTGGTTCTGTGTTTTCTTAACGTTCCAGAGCTCGTAAGCATTTAATAAATGTCGTGTTTATTCCGTTTGCCAGGCGTTTGCGCAGCTTTTTGTTACAGTCGAAATTATGTCCCGTTTGGAACCACCAAGTGAATGACGGATAGTAGGGAATTCTTGCGGTACTTCTCATACTGTCTTCAGCTACTTGACAAAACCTCCCGCAAT
>NW_008783563.1:0-247 GCF_000715545.1 Opisthorchis viverrini
CAAACATTTCAATTGCGAAGCTGTATGCTTAGATCTGGGTAAAGACGGAAAGTGAAAATGTCTTCAAATTTGGCAAAGTTATACACAGGAATGTGTCAACTGCCGTTTGCAACTATGTTGATAGAGATGAGCAGATATGGACAATTTGGTGTGCATCAAACTGCAGGTTTGAACATTTTTGTGCATGGCACAGAAATAAATTGTCTACATATGGCGAGAACACCAAAAGATAGAACAAAACAAAAAA
>NW_008783564.1:0-247 GCF_000715545.1 Opisthorchis viverrini
ACAGGTGGCTCTTGCGCGTACGCCGGATTTCCTATATATTGATGTATGATGTCTGTCAGAGACAAGACTTCAGGACACAAGTACTGTGATCGCTCTCTTCCCTCGCTCTCTTCCAGTTTCCGCTGTCCACCTCTCGTGACGCAGAGGCCGCTTAGCCAGTGAAAGGCCAGTGAACCCAAAAGTCAAGCAAAACTATCGGGGACGGCTCGTCAAATGCATGCCGGACGGTACGGTGTTGGATATAAAC
>NW_008783565.1:0-247 GCF_000715545.1 Opisthorchis viverrini
AACAGACGTAGAGTAAACAAATACAACCGATACGTGTGTACACTGTCGAAATTATCAAACTAGATTACAGATTGCATATAGGTATATTGCTGGAAATATAAAAAGACAGATAGTTATATTGACAAAATAGACAAAAATATCAGATGAATATGTAGGTACACATTCCTGTAAGTAGATGGATAGCTAGCTAGATGGATTGACAGATGGACTGGTATATAGATTGATGGATAGACAGATAGATAGACAG
>NW_008783566.1:0-247 GCF_000715545.1 Opisthorchis viverrini
TCCAATCACTAATCCTGGACATCCGGGACCACGGCATATTGACGAGCTTTCATTAAAAAACCACTGAAATTTTTTGCAACTGAGACGAACTTTTGTTTGACCTGGAAACAAGACAGCTTGTCACGATGACATCAAAGCCGCAGTTAGTAGTATGTTTCTGTTCTAAACTTTCTAAATTCACCACCGCAAATAATCCACACTGTAAGGATGATGTTCTCTGATGAAGGGCGTATTAGTGCACAGGTGA
>NW_008783567.1:0-247 GCF_000715545.1 Opisthorchis viverrini
TGCAGAACAGCCGCTCGTGATCAGTTGTTCAAGCTACTGACCGAGAGGTTATGAGGTGCGCACCGCTGACCACTTCCAGCAAAGATGAAACAGATGTACAGTGCTTTTCCTCTCTCCAGCATGAATTGGCTTCACCTACAGGACGGAATTGCCAAATCTACGCACGAGAGCTGTTGGATCCCCAACAATGACACGCTGATCCACGCTGGGTTACCCAATACTGAATTCACAATAGGTCGCTTGTCTA
>NW_008783568.1:0-247 GCF_000715545.1 Opisthorchis viverrini
GAGGCGATGGGAATCACTTAACCAAACACTGTTCAGCTGAGCGAGTTACAACAGCCAGACTCTTCAGGGCCAGTTGCATATGCTTCTAGATAGCCAAAGTTGGGCAAATGGAGGCATGCGGAAACCAATGGGGTTAGTGGTTCAAAAAACTACTTGGGTCGTGTTTACTTGTTTCAGACAGGTAGAACGGATCAATACAAAACGAATTCTGCGTGCATGACATAGTAGTCTGTTTCTCGGCTTTTTA
>NW_008783569.1:0-247 GCF_000715545.1 Opisthorchis viverrini
ATTACCAATAGAGCACAGTTTCGTTCAAGAGTATGTAAGGAAACAATATCTTTTGTATGCAGTTATTTCGGTAGGAGTGCCAGTACTCACACGTCGGTCACAGTCGATGCACGAAAAAACGCGCGCATACAAGTTCCCACTCACGAGATGTTCAGAATGAAATTGTCGTCTGCTGTCAGAAAACTACAAGTTTACCCTTAAACTTCCAGGTGATGAGATAATCGTACTTCCGAATGACAAACGGTCC
>NW_008783570.1:0-247 GCF_000715545.1 Opisthorchis viverrini
TTCTGTTAACAATAAATAAAATAAAACCCTGCTAAATCCATGAAATCTGTTCCTCATAGAATCTTTCAACGTTCATAATCTTTGTAAATTGACGAACAAAAAATGCGCGCTGAAAAATGGGCTGAACTGGGCCTATGCTGTTTCTCCGAAACACACATACAAGACTCATTCGGGGCCACGCATTTTAGAAGGACAAGGATGCACTCAGGCCTCCCACATTTCCGATGCACGATCTTCAAAGAACCAC
>NW_008783571.1:0-247 GCF_000715545.1 Opisthorchis viverrini
GTACGCGTCCGCGCCTGGGTGCAGACCCTGTGCGGGATCTGTACAGAACTTCTGCACTAATGTTCCGCTTTGAAGCTGTGGGAGATCGAGACGTTCATGAGGCATCAACGCTTCCTTATTTGTCTTTCAGTAATAAAAAACCACACTGGCCTATATTTCCAGGTATCTACGGAATGTAAACTGCCGACCCATTAGCGGGGTTTTGTTTTGGCTTGCAGCACCATTATTTGCGAGAAGCTCTGTGCTT
>NW_008783572.1:0-247 GCF_000715545.1 Opisthorchis viverrini
TAAATTTAGACCGTAAAGCTCTGAGCATTTCGGTACTTTATATGCAGGCCGTTCACTGGAGCTAGGCAGTATGTTTTCTCATCGACCGACTGCGGTTAAAGCTGTGTATTATTACAAAGCTTTTCAGATGTATCACATGCATGAGGACCTTCAAACCGATATCGATAATGTAGTTCGCATGTGAATTGTTTTCTTCGGAAGATTGTGGATCACCATAACTTTCAAAACTGATTCATTTTTCTTTTCA
>NW_008783573.1:0-247 GCF_000715545.1 Opisthorchis viverrini
CAGATGAGCAGTAGTCTCCGAGCGACAAGGACAAACACAACCAGAGAAGCATGGACAAAAGTCCTGATTCTGTGTATCAGTCAGTGAAATCGTGGATATGTCCTCATGTTTGCCTAAAGGGGAATGTGGGCACTTTACTATCCGGAGAGTGAGAGTGCACCTTTATTACACCATGTTGAAGAGAATTCTATCAACGGCGTAGTACACATCTCCATCAGAGGCTATCAACTTGTTTTCCTTTGGTTTC
>NW_008783574.1:0-247 GCF_000715545.1 Opisthorchis viverrini
AATAGTATGGTTGTTTCAGCTGTTACAATTTCTTTCGAGAGAAAGAATAGGAGACAGTATGACATTACGCTAGCCGGATTATTATGGTTGAGAAAACTAAGCTGGGAAGGTGGTGGGTTTGAGGCGTGAGCCCTTCCTGCTGCGTATTTGAACGTTTATCAAAGCTACTAACATTTGATGTGTCTCGTGCAATTCGGGGGTTGAGTTTACTGATCGACATAGTTCACTTTCAAGCTATAGACTGATC
>NW_008783575.1:0-247 GCF_000715545.1 Opisthorchis viverrini
TGGTAAGCCCGCGGAGTAAAACCGATCGTGGGCCGTCAAGGACTAATGTGTTATGCCTGGACCTAGATTCCGAATCATAAATCCAGTCTGCTCAGCTGATTTTAATGTACGAACGCTGCAGCAATTAGGAAACCAATCGGTTCTTTTTCCTAAACTGGACTCTTTCTATATTGATGTATAATGCCTGTCAGAAACGAGAATCCTGGATCCTTAGCTGAACTAACAGCCCCATTTCTGTTTTCCCGCT
>NW_008783576.1:0-247 GCF_000715545.1 Opisthorchis viverrini
TCACCCTGGAAGCTAGTCAAGAACCTGACACAATCACATTCACTGTAGATCTTTGGGAATTTCAAGTAGTTTATGTCTTGAAATAGGCTTATATCGGACCATGCACTGATCTTGTTGCAGTCCGCGACAGGCATGGAATAAGTTCGGCCTGCTGCAGGAATGACTTTTCATCAGTTTAAGTGTAACATCTTCCCATGCGACTTTGAACTATTTGCAACAATCGCGTTTCGTTCATCTTCTCTCTCTC
>NW_008783577.1:0-247 GCF_000715545.1 Opisthorchis viverrini
ATACCCTATCCCACAACCGGTTCACACGAATGCCACGTGAAACTAAAAGAAATAGTATGAGATGAGTAATGCACAACCTATGGGTTTTCCACATATCGTTCTTTCGTAGCTCCAAGGTGACGAAATTCATCCAAGTTCCAGAAAATTTAAAGTAAGACCACCACATTTTCTTTACTCTGGCTCAGATGCAAAAATACAATCTGGAATCGTCACCAATGTTCAATGAAAATGTTTAGAGGCTAGATTA
>NW_008783578.1:0-247 GCF_000715545.1 Opisthorchis viverrini
AAAAAAATGAAATGGCTGAGGGATTCGGTCAGTAAATCTATTGCACGAAAATACCTACCAGTAGATTTGTTTGGTTTGTTTGTTCACTTAATTCACGAAAATTGATAAAAAAACCAAGGGTAATTATGAAAACAAAGACACGTAATAGTAAGATGGCTTGGTGTCTTGGCAAGCGGAGCAAACGTAGTCAGATAGAAAGGCCGGATAAGTAATATTCGCGGTTAGTACACCACCAAAACTGATACCA
>NW_008783579.1:0-247 GCF_000715545.1 Opisthorchis viverrini
AAACAATTTTCCAAAAGCAGCGGGACATGATACAGCGGACGCGATGAAATCAGCAACTGAAGAAGAAAGCCAGCCTTTTTTGTCAGTTACACAGGACCTTTAGAAGAACAAAATAGAATACTAACCAGTTGGCTCGGTGGCGTGGCTAAACGTGAGGTCTCTAGCACCTACTGGATCCCTCGACGGATCAGAAACTAATTCTGGCTAGGATGAGGGTATCTGACTGTCTGAAACCATTCAGGACAGC
>NW_008783580.1:0-247 GCF_000715545.1 Opisthorchis viverrini
GACAATCATTTGACTGACAAGCAATCATATCTATGTAGAAAGATTACTCAGGAAAGGCATCGTCAATAAACACAAGATAACTAACTCCGTACTCCGAAAACCATTTACCTCGTCTGCTGCCCAGGCCACCGAAAACAGAATACAGAACAAGAACGCGAGTTTCATTCTGACTTGACTAAGTGAACCGCACTGTTGATTCTTTATTTATAGAGTCTCATGACGACTATCCAATCTGACCTTTCACCGT
>NW_008783581.1:0-247 GCF_000715545.1 Opisthorchis viverrini
TCGTGAGGATCTTGCCCACAGGCTTCTATCATGAACAATCCCAAAAATAGCAAAACATAGCTGCCAAAGTTGAACGAATCCGCATACAACATTCATCACTACCAAAATTGATGATACCGCTAGTGAGAACTAGCTAGCAGTCTAATGGTACGCGACATGCAAGAAGTTAACGCCGTAAACGGCTGGCGCAATTACATTGAATTCGTTTGCATCCCAGCATGTGAGGTTGTTGGTAGACGTTCCAGTG
>NW_008783582.1:0-247 GCF_000715545.1 Opisthorchis viverrini
CTCCAAAAGCTCTACGCCGCCCCAAACGCGGTGACTGCTTTCAAATAAAAAAAATAAAAAAATAATATGCACAAATAAACCTCCAAGACTGCAGTGAGTGATGTTCGGTTGCATGTGACTAATTATTACCGTGATATCTGTTCTTAGGTCATCAAAGAAATTTAATCCAAAAACATAGGTTCTATTCATAAATAAGTTTTTGCAGACATACCGACCGAGGTGCAAGCTGCAAAGATGACTGTTTAAT
>NW_008783583.1:0-247 GCF_000715545.1 Opisthorchis viverrini
AATGAGTGTATTTCTCGAAATCAGAGACAGTGTTTCCGTCCGTCTTTAAAGGGTTCAACACTCTACCTCCGAACACACGAGGAAGTGGTCTCGGGCAAACTTAAACAGAAGCACATAATCGCATCATGGCAAATCATGCAGTTGGTACGTGGCCTGTGATTAAAACATCCTCTGTTTGTATAGACGCGCTATAGGCTCTGGGTAAAAGATTCACTTTGTCCCTCCATTCGGCTTACATACACATCCC
>NW_008783584.1:0-247 GCF_000715545.1 Opisthorchis viverrini
ACGCAGGTGGCACAGAAACGAGGATTTCTCTAGCTTCTCATAGTCTACGCTCGATGTGAACAGGACAATCATTATGAAACCAGGTAGCTAAACGAAATGACGGCTTCTGAGCCGTCGTTACTCAAATCAACTCGCCGCAGGCCATTCTTTTTGATGGCCTTCCCGTTGGCGATGGTGTTTTAGGAGGGGGCGCTGGAAGACCAGTGGGCCGTACAACGGGTGGTTTCTTGGGCGGCGGTTTTGGAGG
>NW_008783585.1:0-247 GCF_000715545.1 Opisthorchis viverrini
TGATAACCATGCGCGCTGTCGTTCAAGTTGGCCACTTATCGTAGCTGCTAGGCTCATACCTATGCATGGCGCTGTTTGTGACTCGTTGGTATCTTTGCTGGAGTGGTGTTGGCTGTGAAAGTTCTTTGGAGAAGGGAGTTGGAGCAAACACACAAGACGAAGCGCGGACTGTACAGAAAATGGCAGACTTTGTAATGGGCACAGAACGGAGGTCACTGGGATGTTTTGATCTGGACTGTAGGTTCAG
>NW_008783586.1:0-247 GCF_000715545.1 Opisthorchis viverrini
CGTCTCATTGGATAGATAGCTGTACTAAAAAGCATGCGGATGGTCGCGACCCATGCAACTTTATGAGTTCCTTGGAATGCATCCATTTCACCTTATCTTAGAAACACTGTCAGTATGTGTGTGCATAATTTACGGTCAAAGTACATGTAAGTGCCTTCACCTGATATTTCAAAAATAATTTTACACAACAATTCCTTGAACTTAGTTTAGAAATTTTGGAGAATCACCAGAACTGTAGTAGATTCAC
>NW_008783587.1:0-247 GCF_000715545.1 Opisthorchis viverrini
CATTGCTTTCGTGCTCCATCCTGCAGAACGCAAATGGAATAGTCCACCAATCAGTAGTTTCTACTCGTCACCTTGGTGGCAAATACATTGGAATATCACATATTTACTTGCGTAACGTTACACCTGGCCCCACTATGCATGCAGCTTAGAATAACCGGAATATTAAAGCTTTCTAGCAACTGTGCAACCGCCTTCTGAAACCGGAAACTTAATTGAAAACAAGGCGTCTTTGTGGTTTTTCCAGGAA
>NW_008783588.1:0-247 GCF_000715545.1 Opisthorchis viverrini
AGTAGTAGTAGCAGCAGCAGCAGGTATTTCTCGACCTTCACGTCCATTTGTTTAGCTCGTCTGGCGGCGGCCATTGTAATCCGAACAAGATGTACAAGAGACGAGCGAAGTACGAAGCCAAAATGCGGAAGGTATCTTGAGTTGCCTTCAGTTTACTTCAGGCTGGACGCTGTGTTTGTCGTCACTGTCCACAAGGAGTCATGGCCTGCCAGGACAATTTTATGAAGAAATACCAAGTAAGGCTTTT
>NW_008783589.1:0-247 GCF_000715545.1 Opisthorchis viverrini
CGAACCTGCAAGACTCCTGTTCGCTTCGTGGACTACACCCCATGAGTTTTTGTCACATTACGGAGCGTCATCCCATTTGATTATTCCTAACGCTCTAGGGCGGAGTGCTGTAGTGTCCGTAATCATTTGTCGCACATCTACCATTTTTCCTGAACTGAAAATACATTGTGTAAGTGTCGTACATATTTTACCATGACGTTTGCTTTAATGGTACCAACACACAATTTTCCGGCGCGACTTGCTGACT
>NW_008783590.1:0-247 GCF_000715545.1 Opisthorchis viverrini
ATATCAGTGAAGTTGTATACGATCGCTTGTATTGGTTTTGATCGGAGAGGATTTAACGGTGAATTTCACAGTAACCGTGGTCTATCGCTCCCACCAAGGCAAAATTTACATTTCTCAATGGGGAGGCCCCACTCGATGAACCTACACCATCCGCGTTCTAATTCGTCAGGTGACCATGAGCTTTGCGTGGATAATTCGGTTGGACAACTCGTTGTGATTTGTAATCTCTCCCGATATTATTTGGGTT
>NW_008783591.1:0-247 GCF_000715545.1 Opisthorchis viverrini
AAAGAAATAGAATGACTGTCAGCAATGACTGTCAGTGACTGTCATCAGTTAAGGACAGCCCGTCTTTTACTGAGACCTCATGAATTTTGTGTAAGTCTCGCGTTTCCCGAGGGTTATAGTCACTAGGCAACAGGCTATTGGAAATCTTGCAAAACGAACCAACTGTTAAAATGGTATTGTGTAAACAGGCCTATGCGAGAGTGTCGCCACTGAAGTGCTCCCTCTATAATGTAAGTATTGCTCCATG
>NW_008783592.1:0-247 GCF_000715545.1 Opisthorchis viverrini
TCACAACAGGAAACCTCTGAATAATGAATAAGGGGGAATCCTCATCAGTGGGAGACGAAAACGGTTGGGAGACAAGCAGAAGGAAGCAGAAGAGGCAATAAGCACGAAGTCCAACTCACCGCGATCGCTGTGGAGTCCATATCGAAACTGGAGTCAGCTCCGGGCGAGAGGAAGAATCCGGTGGAACTGGAGAAGCGAGGGTCATTTGTCCTGGCAGAGGTTATCGGCTCCACTGAAGATAAGTCGG
>NW_008783593.1:0-247 GCF_000715545.1 Opisthorchis viverrini
GTGTTGAATAACTGTTCTTTTTGTTTAAGTAAACGTAATGTTTCAGCCTACAGAGTCGCTGAAGGCTTACACTCAGCAGAATTATTTCTGGCCACATTTTGCTTAAGCACAACAAAAGCCAATTCTCACCAAACAGACTGGATGCAAGGCAATTTACTATCAATTTACCGCGTCCAGTATCGATATAGGTTTCTTGTTGTAGAGAGTTATCTGTCGAAGACGAATGGTGAGCCATTGGTTAAGCATG
>NW_008783594.1:0-247 GCF_000715545.1 Opisthorchis viverrini
TTCGCTTTTGCAGCTATGACACAAGCGGACGCGAAACCGTTGAGACATTTTAGTTCCAGATTTTCATGATATAGCGACAAAAATCCAAGTCGTGGACATCAAAAGAAAGACATCACAGTAGGGAAGAAGCCCGGAAGTGATGGCCATATCCGAAGAATGTTAATGAAGACTGTCTCGGGTAAAGTTGGGCGAGATACGCCTCGCATCTCCTTGCTGGAAGGAGTGGAATTGTAGCTACCCTTTCGCC
>NW_008783595.1:0-247 GCF_000715545.1 Opisthorchis viverrini
AGCCCAACTATTATTTTTGCTTCCGCTCAAGGTATATCCAACTAAAACTGGTGTCTGTTCTCTGCTCCTCTGTGTGCAACATCAATGCGCTTTCATTACCCATTTTCCTGTCGATCTCTCTATTGATGGTTTGAATGGTGTCATGTTTTTGAAATATGTCCATAATTTTGACTTTTGTTCTTCTAATTCTCTTCGTCTACACTTCATAAACCAAACTGCCGGGTTTTCATCCTCGTCTAAAGGAGTT
>NW_008783596.1:0-247 GCF_000715545.1 Opisthorchis viverrini
CTCTTGAACGAATCTGTCGTTAATCCTACTGTCTTAGTGACACCCAACTTGGTCTGATGGCAGGCTGACTGGTGCGCCGCTTGATACGGACACGTCCCCAACCTATTGCGCGCTGGTTTGTGACAACACGTTTACGGCCAAAATGTGTAGCTCAGGACGCCGAACAACAGGCACCGCTGTTCGCTTTTTCGTTTACTTACCGCTTAAACAGGGTCTGTACAAAATTGTGGAAAAGTACGTCGGTTTC
>NW_008783597.1:0-247 GCF_000715545.1 Opisthorchis viverrini
TCGCAAATGTTTGCAGAAACACCGGAAGCACCGAAGGCCATGCTTTGTGTAGATACTACGGAGCGGTGACATCTGTGGTAATTTGGACAGCGTCAGTTGCGTTTACGTTACCTGCGTGACCACTGCTACCAACCACGTAGGAGTCTGCAGTAGCCTAGTTATAGTATATTCCTACAGTAACGCGTAACTGAATACCTGGGAAAAACGACGGCTTTTGAAATGGCGGAGAATCTCTGTGTTGGTCGAC
>NW_008783598.1:0-247 GCF_000715545.1 Opisthorchis viverrini
ACAACCGACATTCCATGTGCCATGGAAGAAGGAATGAACAAAACATAATTCCTCTTAGTCTTAAACCCTGCCGAGTGATCGGGTCATCCACTATTTCTTTGTTCATGAGACTCCATTTGCTCTGTTCCTGTCGAGAAACCTTCTGCTGGGGCATCCAACTAAATATATCCTCAATTTAAATTGAGATTCGATAAGCCTTTTTCTACTAAGTGTGTCCTTGTGAAATATCTCGGAGAATATTTTGCAA
>NW_008783599.1:0-247 GCF_000715545.1 Opisthorchis viverrini
TTGCGCTGCACAGCTGTCGCATCCTCTGGCTGTTACGCTAAAACTGATCGTTTCGAAAAATCGAAAGTGGAAACCTTTTTTTCAAATCTCAAGGCAACTTTTTTCCGGAACCCGCTGAATTGGTTTCAGGCGGATTTCGTTTTGCCATGCCTCGCTTTTCCGAAGCCGATTATGCCAAGACATCAGGAAACAGGAATTACTGAGCGCAACTAACAAGATTTTATCCGTCTTACGAAGCAAAAAGCTT
>NW_008783600.1:0-247 GCF_000715545.1 Opisthorchis viverrini
AAATCATCCATGACCCCTCAATACGTATTGCAAGCTTGCAGATCTCTCAGGAGAGACGTTTTATACTGAGTGTCAGACGTATTCTGATTGCCCAACGAACGTCTATCTTGACAAGCAATTCTCTTATCGCTCCCCAAACGCTGAGAGACGTTCGGGCCTCCTTTGTTGTCGCAATAGCAACAAATCGAAGCCTTCAATTAATTTTCGCATCAAACTACACAGAGAGTTTCTGAAGAACCAACCAATT
>NW_008783601.1:0-247 GCF_000715545.1 Opisthorchis viverrini
ATCAATGCCGAAATGTGCAATGTTAGGTCCAAATGTTGGATTCGTGCGCCGGTATGATACACCATCTTTCGTTCTTTCCCTGTAGTTTTGTGAGCACTGATCACGTGGTATAGGGCAGCTGTTTTAAACCAGGCCGCTGTTCCACCTTCGTTCAGGGCTTATAAGGTGGGTGTAGTTCCCGAAAGTGGGGATAACCAGCCCGATCGGGCTCATCCACGTCGAGACAGTCAGCTTGTTGTCTACGGAT
>NW_008783602.1:0-247 GCF_000715545.1 Opisthorchis viverrini
TTTTAAATGCGCCATTCTTCCATACGGCTCAATGGTTGGCGTTAATCTGTATAACGGCCGAAGATAAGGGGCTAATTTGTTTGAATTGTCACAAATTCATACTTAGAAACGACCGCATTTCTTCGGGCTCTTTAATAATGATGCAGATTTGCGGGGACCGGTTCGACAAAGAAAGCTAAATACATGCATGTTATGAAGATTTGTTGCTCAAAACTACGAAGTTAACATTTTACACCCAACAGGCCTC
>NW_008783603.1:0-247 GCF_000715545.1 Opisthorchis viverrini
GCGAAGCGGGCAAGCTGGTGAAATTGCACTATTCGTGGTAGACACTGGGGTTAGAAAGATAGATTGTCCTCGACTTTTTTTGTCGGAATTCCAAGGTAAACACTTCCTTTCTCGAAACAGTAGAATAATTTCGCCTTTGCTCAACACTGCTTGGGCATGATGGAACGACTGAATGTCGTAAGCATCACAAATCGTAAATACACCCACAAACAGGTGCTACGCTACGTCACATGAAAAAGCTACTGCT
>NW_008783604.1:0-247 GCF_000715545.1 Opisthorchis viverrini
GGAAATATCCCGTGTTGATGTTACTCCAAGGCAGATGCTACAAGCGAAGTATCTGCAAGCTCACTCGCACCAAAATGAGTAAACAACGAGGCTTACACTCTGGAACGCTGCTCGGAAGTTGCAATCACTGGTTGTGTGTGTAGCATTATTGTTTACCGTACAAGATTTTGAACTATTCGGTGATCTCCTTCAACCTGACGCTTATGTGGCTAAAGGCAAATACGTTATTTATCACGTCATTTCTCAC
>NW_008783605.1:0-247 GCF_000715545.1 Opisthorchis viverrini
TTACAAAATTTAGATAAAAGACAACGTCTGAAACTGCATAATACCTTTGGCCGAGCCACATGTTTATCCCAACCCGATCACGTTCCTAAGCTCACACTTATCTAGTTTCAGTCAAAACACCTATAATAGTTTATAATTACACTGACGTACATCTTTCTTTGTGTGCCAAATCCTTGCAGATAACCTATAATTACAAAACTTCAAGCAAACAGAGGGCGAATGTCTTTGTTGAGTGTAAGGCCCGAAA
>NW_008783606.1:0-247 GCF_000715545.1 Opisthorchis viverrini
ACCAAAAGAAAGTGAAAAGATATTTGGAGAACCAGAAAGTTACAGGACCATCGTTGATGTATCCCAGCATGGATGCATCAGACAGAGCGGAATTAGTCTTCAGATGGAAAGCGGTTTTAGATCCACTGCTCTCAGGAATGGCAGTTGAAAACCGTCAATTCAGGAAATCAGTTGTGTAGCTAGTTTAGATATAAAACATTATTGCCACCTCAAGCGAAGTTCGCGTAAAACTCCTGGCGACGAATAC
>NW_008783607.1:0-247 GCF_000715545.1 Opisthorchis viverrini
CGTCTGTGGATTCTTTGGAGGCGTCATATAGTAGTTGGGGGTGATGGCCCCATCCTGGCCAACTGGATAAGATGGAAGTCTAACAGAGTCTTGGAGTCTTCTGTCTGTAGCGGCAGCAGAACTCTGGAGGCTAGCCAATTTACGACGGAATTTGGCCATCTCCATTTCCAGCCACGCAGCTCTGTCTTTCAGATGGATAGGGAGCTCTCCCTCGGGCAACGGGGGGAAGTAATCGAGTGGAGGAAGG
>NW_008783608.1:0-247 GCF_000715545.1 Opisthorchis viverrini
CACCGAGTTCCACCAAGTCAATACAGAGCAAGATGGACAATCATTGGTTTGCAGTCGAGGGTGAAGCTCATATCAGTTGTTCCATTCCCTTCCAACAAAAGGCAGATTCGCCAGGCGACTTGGGTCGGTTATGAGGAAAGCGTGAAAACGCAAGTTTCATGTATCCAAGATATCGCGATGTGGAGGCAAACTGCACAGAATGCTGCGTGAGTGGTTGTACCATGGTGTTAGGTAAGATTTACGATGA
>NW_008783609.1:0-247 GCF_000715545.1 Opisthorchis viverrini
TGCTTACAGTCCACAAAAAACGTACATTCGACATAGTGGATTCGGACGCCTAGTAACACTGCGGATAGGGATGTATCCGGGACTTTCCGGGTACACAGACACTATCATCAACTAGAGATGAGGAAGGGTCTCAGAGGTGGCCTCATTTTTGTTTGAGTTGGCCAGGTTGTACCAGAATGCAGGGTTGATGGTGAATGCTACCGCCTCAGAAAGTTTGTGTTGGCGCACTGCAATGATTCATGCCAGC
>NW_008783610.1:0-247 GCF_000715545.1 Opisthorchis viverrini
TGCCCTTTTTAAATTCATGAGAGATGTAGTTTAGCGGCCCTTGCTCATTTACGTTAAAATCAATACAGGCCACAACAAGTGTGTTTATCTCTCACATTTTTGGCTCAAGACGGATATTATTTACATCTATGTCATCTCGGAGAAGCCCAGTCATATCTGACCTTAGGTCAGTTGGATGTAGGTCGCTAAGTCCACATCTGGTGGACGAATTAACCAATCTTTCTGTTTGATAACCGCAATTAGTACA
>NW_008783611.1:0-247 GCF_000715545.1 Opisthorchis viverrini
TCGTCTCAACTCCAGTAACGGCAACGTGATTTGTAGAAAATCCCCTCCGCTGTGGTTGGTGTAATTAGTATGAATTGTTCCGAGCAATGTGTGGCTGTCTGATTAACACCCAAATTCGAGCGAGTTTACAAATCCCTCGACCAGAATGTCGAATCATAAAATTTCATTCAAGTAGGCTTTAAATCTGCTACAGCATACAAGACCTGAGCTCAGGTTTCCAAATAAAATCGTAGCCGAGTTTATCCCG
>NW_008783612.1:0-247 GCF_000715545.1 Opisthorchis viverrini
TCCAGGCTCCCAATTGCTTCTATCCCTTAGAAGTTCGATTAATTGAGGACCACATTTATAGACTGTCCTACTTACTAGGATGGTATTATCGGGATTTTCCGTATGGATCGTTCGGAACGAGCCTCATTCGACGCCATGCTGCAGAACTCACAACTGATATAAAGTTCTTGTAATTACCTTGGCGATGAGTTCAAAAAATTATTGTGATAGCTGACAGCGGCGATCATCGCATCGTGGGAAAAGTCGA
>NW_008783613.1:0-247 GCF_000715545.1 Opisthorchis viverrini
CAAGTCAGCACACGAATAATAAACCCAAGGGATGAATTTCGAGCAGCCATATACAGAACATGCCAGTGATAGGGTAAAACACGACGCGCAACATGACTGCGAGTGACAAATACTACTTGAGATTGCGTCTGGTGATTAGTCTGGGTATGATTTCCGTTAACAAGCTGTATGCAAGGGAGCAGATAAAGGTCAAGTGTTTTGTAGTACGTAATATTACCACCAAACTTTACCTGACATTTTTGAACGA
>NW_008783614.1:0-247 GCF_000715545.1 Opisthorchis viverrini
TTTGAATTGAGGAGTATCTCAACCCTCGTGTTCCTTCGGGTGGCACTGTACGGGTCCTGAATGACTGCTTGATAGTTATTATTTTCATTACACGTAAACGCTCGTTTTTATGAGGTATTGCGCAAGAAATACGGAGATGTGATCATTACGTGGATGAACGAATTATTCTAGGTAGAACCATCGGCGATGGTCGTAGTGTGTTAATGCTCTAACGGAACCAGAAAACTAGTTATACGAACGAGAAAAC
>NW_008783615.1:0-247 GCF_000715545.1 Opisthorchis viverrini
TCAACTCGACTTGCTTCTTTCCATGTACACAAATATAGACTCATACAACTGTCAAGGACTGGGGAAAGTGCGTAACAGTCTCGTTCACCAAAACTTTTGCACTGGCCAAAATGTGCCTGGGTCGCGGAATCCGGCGCAAGCGGCCTGCAGACCAGGCGAGGGCAGACCCTATTCAGCCAGTAGATGAGCCAATCGGCGCTCGGTATGCGCACAATGAAGTTGAATTTTCGAGATCTTCGGCGCGCGC
>NW_008783616.1:0-247 GCF_000715545.1 Opisthorchis viverrini
TAAGGCTTCGTGGCCTTGAACTGTTGGGCTCATGACCTGGATTGCAAAAAGCGCAAGTGGGTATGATGAACTGAAGGGATTAGTATGGCGGATAAGTGGTAACAGAAATCTCCAAAACATGATGGATAATGAGGCTGTAAAGACTCACCGGTGTCGCTGCTATTTATTTGGGTATAACAGTTCCTTGGAAGGGCGAGTTGTTGGCAACACACTAGCCAGAACACGAACTGCATAAAAAGTTATTGAA
>NW_008783617.1:0-247 GCF_000715545.1 Opisthorchis viverrini
ATTTTTTCGCACTGCTTTTCTCACGATTGTTTGACGTTTTGTGCACTCAAACGCAAGTGCCAGACGATCACGCAATTCGTTCGGTTTTCATGTTCCTTTAAAGTTTTTGTTGCCTAGGCATGTCCCAGTGTTTGGGATGAGTTTCCGACTGAAGAGGCAAAATTCTTACCCCAAAGTGCTCAACAGCAGCTGATTCATCAACGTAGTAGCAACCGAGGTCTAACCTGAATAAGACATTATTGGAATG
>NW_008783618.1:0-247 GCF_000715545.1 Opisthorchis viverrini
TCCACTCACAACCATTTTGTAAGTGGAAACATCTGAGGATATTCGAACCTCCAGATAGAATTCTAAACGCTAGGGAGAGTTGCGACCACTAGATGGAACGCTAAAACAAAGAATTCAAAGGCTTGACACAGGATTAAGACAGATCACTAGTCAGTTTATGATCTAGCACTCTCGTATAAGGATTTTAATGTCAGTTTCACGGAGCCCACCTGCTGACTGTCTTAACTTGTTGCTTTTACGAATACTC
>NW_008783619.1:0-247 GCF_000715545.1 Opisthorchis viverrini
ACGAGAGATTCGAACGCTTTTCCCGTTACCATCAACTTAATTTGCAAGTCAGTGGCAAAATGCTAATATTGCAATCGGACACACTAGGAAAAGTTATTACTGCTGATTTAGCTGATCGCATAAACACCAAGTAAATACTGTAACTTGTGATTCATTTGAGCTGTCTAGTTTTGTGCGAATAAACACAGTAATCCGAGTTCCCACGGGATGAAGCTGCTTAGGATTTCCAAGTTGCGGCAGACCAGAC
>NW_008783620.1:0-247 GCF_000715545.1 Opisthorchis viverrini
CGTAGATCAAATACGGTGGCAAAATCTCCACTTTAACTTTTGTCTTGTCAAAGTTGTTCCTTTTTAGTTAGTTTAAATCAGCCTTCCACATGTCTGGGGCATATTGCTCTGCACACATTCACTAAACTTAAAAAGAGCTCGAATGCCTCTGAAAGCGCTTTGCAAATGATCAGCGTAATAACTTAATCACCGTTGAAAGAGCAATACGTTAGGTTATTCTAGTAAACTTATTTTCCACTCGGAAGGT
>NW_008783621.1:0-247 GCF_000715545.1 Opisthorchis viverrini
GACGTTCCGTTGATCGAATTAAACTCCAGGTTCTGTTGGGATGCCTTTCAGCATAATCCGGTCAGCGGCTGCGAGTGACAACAATGCAGGGTCTGGTTCACTGTCCAGGAGGGCATAGAATAGTGCAGCGCCAGTTAGGCCGACGAGGAGCACCGGACAAGACCCTAGGAATGAGGTCGGAACTTCCACTGAATTCGAGTTTATAGTTACAGCATGCGAAGTGGGTAGCTTCACATAGCTGTCCAAG
>NW_008783622.1:0-247 GCF_000715545.1 Opisthorchis viverrini
GTACTTCAGTCCGGGAGTACAGTAATATGCCGAATACACGAAGCTTCAAAATGACATAACCTCCCCCAGGGGGGTTGTGGTTAGTATGTCCTTTCAGGTTCAACCATGTAAATAGGAACGATGGATGTTGCTACTGACCAGTGTCTTCTGGACCCCAAATTTTCACTTTCGTCATTTGTAATCAGATGCAAGTTTTCTTAAACTGATGAACGAGATTACAAAAGTTCGCGATTATACACTCATTTGC
>NW_008783623.1:0-247 GCF_000715545.1 Opisthorchis viverrini
ACACTATCACTGCTGATGAGCTCTGGCGCGAGCAAAACTTGAGTCCAGTGCATCCGTTCTTTTGTGGGGACTCAACGAAACGATTGCGCTAGGACAGGAAGATGACTGTTCAAAAGAGACTGTGAGGAAAGCGAATTCTTCAACCATGTGCTTTAGATCTTTACAGCTCGCACGAGTAATGAGATTCCCAACGAACTCCTGCGAACAGGTTAAACCACGCAAACAATACTTGACCAAATCTTATGCC
>NW_008783624.1:0-247 GCF_000715545.1 Opisthorchis viverrini
TAGGGACGTCGTCGAGATTATCCTCTTGGTATATATTGGTATTCCAGATGTAGAAGTACAAAGTATCAAAACAACCATTGTTTGTGGTCTCGAAGACAAATGCGCCAAATTAAGCGATGCGTTGTACTAGAACTAACTGCTGAAGATCATGCCACCATAAAGCGGTAGAACTGAGACGGATTTGGTGAATGAACGATGCTGACTGACGAAACAACCGTCAGATGACTGCGGCACGTCTAGAAGATCC
>NW_008783625.1:0-247 GCF_000715545.1 Opisthorchis viverrini
GCATTTTACGAAATGCCGACTCATCTTCTCTGTCTCCTGTAGTCAATTTTTTTTAAAACAATCTAGACCTCATTTCCAGAAGACGCCGGTTCCTTTCAAGTAGCCTGCGGCTCATTCACCTGCGTGCGCGTCAGTTGTGTGAACTTTGTGGACAATGCTCCTATGTAAGTCTTCCACTGACGTTGGTCCCAGATTAAGTTGTTCGAAAAAGATACGCCTTTCTGAGAGGTCTGCACGGCAGAAGTCT
>NW_008783626.1:0-247 GCF_000715545.1 Opisthorchis viverrini
TATCGAATTACTAATTATCGGAAGCACGACATTTCAAGACTCACCGGACTACCTGGGTCGGAACCGAAATGTTTTGTGTGTATGTGATGAGTTTCACGAAGGAAACAACTTTTGTTGCGTGACTTTTTCAATTTCCCATCGGTCATCAACAAAATCGTAATGACTATGGGCAAGATATCCTACTAAGCCAAACTAGACCGCAGTCACGTTTGTATTCTGGTGTCGTTTCACTGGATTTCAAATAGAT
>NW_008783627.1:0-247 GCF_000715545.1 Opisthorchis viverrini
TACCACATCAACTGAAACATGAAGCGGTCTTTGTACAGTCCATTCAGTTGAAGAACAAAATAAACTAGGGGTAAGCTGGGATTTCGCCTAAGACCTTCGGTCTCTTGGACACAATTTAGTGTTTAAGTAGAAAATCAAATTGATCGGAACTCGAAGGTAGCGCGTGCCTGATGAGCCTTAAAAGGCGAAACCGATGGCGAAATGTCAGACAAGTCCCATTAACATCAGTAGGGTTGTCATGAATCAA
>NW_008783628.1:0-247 GCF_000715545.1 Opisthorchis viverrini
ATACGAATGGGGAACAGAGAGATAATAAACAATGCACTGGTGATAAAAAGTACCTGACTCAAACAGGAACAAACTCGGCCACGTTAGCAATCAAGATAGATTTTAATGGCTACAGTGCTTTCATCTTGAGTGGTACTCAGAAAGGCGGAAGTGACATTGTCGTTCAAGTCTTACAGAGGGCAGTGGCATAGATACTGTGATCTGCTGATTCTCGTTTTAAGGATCCAGAACTATCTCAGGCACCTAA
>NW_008783629.1:0-247 GCF_000715545.1 Opisthorchis viverrini
AAGTCATCCATGCTCTCGTTCGTGAATATTCATACTGTTTTCGCTACCCGTTGGTATATAATGTGGAAGCATTCAGCAAGAAACCACATATTTTGATTTCCTACACCCTGGTTGACCGGAATGTCTTTAGGGGAGGGTGAACATTGCCACCATCTCTGATGCGAATTCTATTGAAGCTTCTGATGCCCATCCGATCTAAAAATGCTCGTATTTAGTTGATTCGTGTGCTCTATATTGATCCCCATAT
>NW_008783630.1:0-247 GCF_000715545.1 Opisthorchis viverrini
AAGTACACATTTGAGTCCAAAACTATTGTTTGGTCGCACAGAATGTGATGGGCTTACAAAGTAGTTAAGAGTTAAAACATTTGGGCGGCAGACCGACTCAGAGCAAAGCGAGGTGTACAAGATATATGCATGAATGTCTGAAATTGCTAGGTTTTTTATGCAGATTTCAGTCTGGAATTCGCGCCAACATGCTTTGAAAAGCCTAACGGTCATGCACATTGCTTCAACGTGTTTGAAAATCAGAAGT
>NW_008783631.1:0-247 GCF_000715545.1 Opisthorchis viverrini
TAAACAGGGGAAGTCGGGAGGCAGATGTCACGTTCCAACCATGGATATTCCGGGAAGTAAATTTGTGCTCCAGCCACTGGGCCATTTCGCTAGCTCATAAGACCCAGGGCTAATCAGAAGAAACTACCATTATTACACAA
Source organism: Opisthorchis viverrini (assembly GCF_000715545.1). Lineage (NCBI taxonomy): Eukaryota > Metazoa > Platyhelminthes > Trematoda > Opisthorchiida > Opisthorchiidae > Opisthorchis > Opisthorchis viverrini. The sequence goes on from NW_008783631.1 coordinate 141, forward strand.
TAGGCATTGGATGACAAAATTCGCGCGGAAAATCCTTTCGGAATGGTGGATGATGTCACCATTTGTGTACAGAATCAAGAACACGGTCGAACCTCCAGCGTTTCCTC
>NW_008783632.1:0-247 GCF_000715545.1 Opisthorchis viverrini
GGAGAGAGAGAGAGATAGAATCAAAGACTTGTCTGAGTGCCGCTTGTGGGTTTCCTACTTACAAATGTGCTCACCTGACGAGACGCTACCGAAAACACTGTTTTTGCCATGGTTTTCGGAAGGTACAAAGCACGTAGATTCTTTGAAAATATGGAGTAGCTCAAATGTTTCGAAACATGGGCATGGTGCTTGAAACGACTTTAAATGTTTTAGCCTAAAGTGTGAATGGAATGCGGTATATAGGGGA
>NW_008783633.1:0-247 GCF_000715545.1 Opisthorchis viverrini
TGCGGATGGTCAGCGATCAAGTGCGTTTACGGGCGTCCCGAGAGTGCCTCGAATTTCCCTTGTCCTAGGAACGCTGACTGGTTATTTGTGAGCGATTAACGTGAGAGAATAATGTAAGTGTCTTCACCTGATATTTCAAGAAAAACAGTTCACCCAAATTTCCTCTACATTGGATTAAATATTATGGGGAATCACCGAAACTACAATAGGTTCATCAATTGCGAGAAACTGTGAATGACACACATGA
>NW_008783634.1:0-247 GCF_000715545.1 Opisthorchis viverrini
GTCAGCTGATTCGCATGGGTTGCTGTCGAAACCGGTACTAGACGAACGGGCATTCAGTCCTAACGGGTGAGCCAAGAGGGATGGATGTATTATTAGAGTGGATGGAGAGGGATGAAAGTATGTGAAAGAGAAGGAAAGGGAGCGTTACTTGTAGGCTGTCCTCGCATTCACAGCATGCTTTATAAGGCAAATAAATCAACCAGGTTGATCACACCATGAGGCAGTCTATGTGGCACAAAGTTATGTG
>NW_008783635.1:0-247 GCF_000715545.1 Opisthorchis viverrini
ATGCACTGGATACCTATCAGTACGCGCTGCCTTTTCCAGATGACTTGTCCACGAAACGGGATGGGAAGCAACATTCCGTGAAAATTGATTTTGTCGCTGCTTTCCCCCAAGTTGAAGTTGAGGAAGAGTCTCAGAAACTTTTGAGCACCAATATGCAACGCGGTCTGTTCCGGTATGTCCGACTGTCATTCGGTGTCAAGCAGTCCAAAACATTTCCACAGACTATGGATGCGATGCTGAAGGATGC
>NW_008783636.1:0-247 GCF_000715545.1 Opisthorchis viverrini
TTTTAATTAGAAAACTGGAATTTCGGTTTTTGTTTTGCGGTAAGTATCTAGCCAGTCGTCAGCGTTTATGGCCCGCCTTCCTTTCGGCTTTTTCATTGAATAGAGATTTGATCCAAGATATAAGATAAGCGGAGATTCCGAAAAGAATTACGCTTTGGATGGTTGTCCAGTATTCGTGAAGTCAGGTATAATCTACCGCGAATCTTCATTGGGACTTGGTTTTTGTTGTAGATTCATGAAGAATGCG
>NW_008783637.1:0-247 GCF_000715545.1 Opisthorchis viverrini
TGTATATAGTCTGAAGCACAACAAGATTGCCTGCTCTCAATCGATGATGTTCTAAGATCTACATGCGTTTCTTAAGGGAATCAAATAGACACTGCTGGAATACGACAATTGACGCAATGAAACCTTCACAAAATTCCCGAGTTTGAGGGTGAGATATCATCCTGTTCTTCGCATAACGTATGACCTGTTGTTTACTGTTGCAACTGCTAAAGTGGGCGGGATGGAAAGTACACGACTTGTAGACGAA
>NW_008783638.1:0-247 GCF_000715545.1 Opisthorchis viverrini
TGACAGAGTTCATCAGATAAAAAGACGTCCCAAACTGCCTATGCAGTATATATCAGTATATATCAGTATATATCACGTGAACATAACAATGCGGCGACCAGTTGCGCATAAATTGCTTGGTCGTCCGCCGGCACAACTGGCGTGTGGTGGTTGAAGGAGTTCACAAAGGGTGACCACAATCTGTTCACGTAAGTAGTAAACCGCTATACGTGTGAAAATTCGCACTGGGTCTTTTGGTTCGATTTCT
>NW_008783639.1:0-247 GCF_000715545.1 Opisthorchis viverrini
CATTATTTGGGATAAAAGCTTGAAAATCTTTTTCGATTACCAGTTAACCTATTTGAGAACAAGGTTTGCACTTTAATCAATAAAAAAGCGTGCCCTTAGCATCAGATAAGAATGAGTAATTTTTCGACCGCAGTAATCAGTTAACAACACCGGTGATAGTGGGGTTGAATTATCTTGAATAATTCCTGGTGTTTAGGTTTTATTGTAAGCCTGGTTTAATGGAGCTTCATTTTAAACGCTTTTGCGT
>NW_008783640.1:0-247 GCF_000715545.1 Opisthorchis viverrini
CCTTACAACTTATCGGTAGATTTTTATCTGAACCAATAGCTTTATGATGCGATGCCACCTTCCAATCCTTGGAACTAATAGTAGCTTATAATTTTTCGGTGCCTTCCATAACCTTGTAACCAATGCGTCACGCATCGTAAACACACCCCAGCTGAATCGCAAGATCCTGGCAATGAATTTGGTTGCCGAAACGCTCCACCAACGAGTACTGTACTTTAACTTTATGCTGGCCAAAACAAAGGTCTCG
>NW_008783641.1:0-247 GCF_000715545.1 Opisthorchis viverrini
CCTCAGCCCACACAGTATGCGATTGAACAAATCGCTTGTGCCTCTGATTCTGTAAGGCTGTCCTAACCAATTGGGGGGGATTTCTTCCTCGCGGGACACGTTTTTTCGGTGAAACAGTGTGGACAGTTTACTGGTTATCAGGATGCCAAAGCGCCGGTTCTTCAGGAGTGCGACATTTTTTGAATTCTCTCCCTTTGTTTACTGTCACTGATCGTCTCCCCTCGCTGTGTCTATCAGGTTAGGGTCT
>NW_008783642.1:0-247 GCF_000715545.1 Opisthorchis viverrini
AACAGATCGGGTTATCAATACTTGGTGAAAATTGACGTTATTCAGGGACGAACACAGTCCTGGCGTAAGGTAACTACAGTCCGGCTGATTGCTGAGAATCTCGTTAAAGCGGATTGACAACACAATAAATGGCGGTCTGGTTTTGTTCAGTCAGTCGTAAAATTTATGCTTTTTGTTACTTCGTTGAATAGTGATTGCCCACTATTCATATTCATGGCCCCGCTGATGGGATCTTTATTACTTTTAC
>NW_008783643.1:0-247 GCF_000715545.1 Opisthorchis viverrini
CAACTGTTGGTTGCATACAGAATGAATATCTTGCTTGTTTTGGCGCCTTGAAATAATTGAATTTAGGGTGCCTTTCTTTCTACTTTGCTCAGATCATATCGCTAGCTAATATCGACGACTCTGTGACAAGTCTAAAGCTACTTATCGAACAATGGTTCATTGTAAGCTAGGTGTTAGCCAGTATGTCTAAAATGTGTTGAAGGACTGATGTACACTTCATAGAGACTATTTTCCGTTTACGGTTCGT
>NW_008783644.1:0-247 GCF_000715545.1 Opisthorchis viverrini
GTTCCAGGCCTGAAAACTCGTCATCATCGGCCGTTGTTGAATTGACTGTCCACTTGAATGTTTAATCGGAAAGTGGCTTTTGTGGCCTAGATGCATAACGATTTCCGTAGGGTATGAGTGTCTCAGAAGGTTTCGGACATTCTGGGATGATTTTCAGGAATCTAACCTTCTTGAGAAACGGTTATATGGAGATGTCTTCGCGGATACATCGACGCTTTTGTTACCTGTTTTATCACTCAGAGATCTT
>NW_008783645.1:0-247 GCF_000715545.1 Opisthorchis viverrini
GTTTGATCTCAACACCATAGTTTAGAAGAAGATCGTGAAGTCCGCACGTTTGGAGTCGGCCAGTCGTACAGTCTTCTTTAGGCCAAACATGAAAAAGTTCGATCGACCATTTGGCCACTCATCGGCTAAAAGTAACGAAGCTGGTTCCAGATGTTTGTATACAGTCTGAAAATGGGTGGATGCCAAATCAGTTCTACAGGTTATTGGTTAAAGACTCCCTGTTCGTATATGAACGATCGGACCGTGT
>NW_008783646.1:0-247 GCF_000715545.1 Opisthorchis viverrini
GTGTTGTTGGCGGGTAAGAGTGAAAAATCATGAGTTGAGCCAACTCACACTTTCACTGTAGATGGGTAATTTCTGTACTAATATCCATCGGGGGGCCGTGGATGCGAACGTTTGAAACCAAGATTGCACGGTATTCTTCAGGTTGCGATTTGGTGGACATAATTTATAACTTTACAGAAAACAAGATTACCGTGACTTACAGCAATAAACCTATACTTTGAGTGCTAAAAGGCTGGGTGATAGAAAG
>NW_008783647.1:0-246 GCF_000715545.1 Opisthorchis viverrini
TTGTAGGGAGTCTGACAAGTTGGAAGCACATGAAACATACTCATCGAGTCTCTCCGTTGTCAAAATTGCTGTAAACTGTGGCATATACACTAAAGGTTTTCAGCACACGTTTCGGCGTGTGTGTGGTAGACAGCTCCGTTCATTTTCTGGGCTCTCAGGCGCTACCCCACCCCAAGCATACTGCTTGCATCACCACTTCGTCCCATTGTATTCTGCATTGAGTTTGTACTGTATGCGCCTGCTATA
>NW_008783648.1:0-246 GCF_000715545.1 Opisthorchis viverrini
TTTGACTGCCAGAGAGAGACGCGAAACGATTGTTTCCCGAACATGTCGGGAGTTATGGTCTGTAAGAGACCCGCACAATTTGAGCATTTGCGTAATGGCAACCGAAAGGTTGTTTGTTTGTCCTCTCGAATGACAAGTAAGCATTTGCAAGGCAGACGCCAAACTCGATGAATGGGAACAACCGAAGAGTTCGAATGAACAACCGATATTTCCCGCTATCACCAACCTGCGTGATTCCCTTCAAAT
>NW_008783649.1:0-246 GCF_000715545.1 Opisthorchis viverrini
GCCAACATCGGAAGGGGATGTTGTGTATCCAAAAAGGGGACAGAGGCATGAGGCGTGCTAGGGAAGAGCCACGGTTCAGTGGTGCATAAGAAGACTGCAAATAGTATAGCGAAGCCAGCTGTGGTGTAATGCACTTATGTGAAAGGGATTAAGTACAGAAAAGTCAGCAGTTCTAGAAATGGTTAGCGTGGAGGAACAAGTTGATGATTTGTCAGAAGATGATTTTTAGAAGTGTGGTGTATGATA
>NW_008783650.1:0-246 GCF_000715545.1 Opisthorchis viverrini
CGCGCTCGCTTTCTGAGGAGGTGCACTGTATTCTGACATGTAAAACTCAAGGTTACGTAGTCCTCACGTGAAACATGCAGGAGAAAGACCACAAAAATGAACCCGAGAAAATAATTTGCGTACATTCGGCCATCACACAGGGAATTCATCGGATAATTTGAAGTGTTTCGAAGTTTTGCATATCGCTCTTGAGTTGGGACACTCAAATAACTTGCTGTGATTTTGTTTGATTTAATAGAATTCGAA
>NW_008783651.1:0-246 GCF_000715545.1 Opisthorchis viverrini
TGGTTAGGCCGTGTATTGCGTATGCCGAACCATCGTCCACCAACGAGAATGTTGCTTTCCGTGCCGATTCAGTGGCAGAAGCATAGAGGTGGCCAACAATTGACATGGCAGAAATGTATGAGAGATATTACGAAACCCGCCTTCCTGGACGAGGACCAGGAGATCCCTACTGCGCCTGGTTGTAGAGGCTGTGAAATGACCTGCCAATCAACACCTGCGACGTTCTTGTTGTCAGTTGCTATCCAG
>NW_008783652.1:0-246 GCF_000715545.1 Opisthorchis viverrini
GTTTTCAGTGACCTTACGAGTAGTGTGTTGCGTTCATATAATCACTGGACGTTTGTTGTTGATTAGTTAGCACTTCTTGTGTGTGTGTGTAGCTGCGAAATTATTTGAACTTTGATAAGGACCAAATGACATATTGTGTGTTCACGCATTATTTGTTTAGGATGTAAGACAATAGCAATTTTATATCAGTTACCTGAGAGAATTTCATCATCCTTTTGAATGAACCCCTCAATGTCAATGAATGCT
>NW_008783653.1:0-246 GCF_000715545.1 Opisthorchis viverrini
CACGGAAGCGAGTTCCGATACTGTTTTGTCGGTCTTTCTGTCTACCCGAGCTCCGTGAATCATAAACAGGATAGTGCGAATGTGATACAACGTGGGTGCATCACGGCGACGTTGGATTTTTGGTACACACTGATCTACTCCTTGATTGGAAGACCCCCAACGAATTAGAAGTTGTTCAGAAGGAAGAATAGTTCAGACAGTCGACGAACCTGATGTCTGAGAAGTCCTCACTCGAGGAGCCAGTCA
>NW_008783654.1:0-246 GCF_000715545.1 Opisthorchis viverrini
TATCACTTGTGACCGCTTGTACGCGATAGTGATCGATAAAACAGCTGCATTCCGAGTTGATTGGGACTCTGGTCCACAACTCTTTGAAAATTGGAAATTCTCACGCGTCTGCTTGAACATTCCAAGAATATTCATTGACTGTTACACATTAGTACACAAATACAGCCAGGCAGTCTCCACAATTTCCGTAACAAACTCTAGCTCTCATCAGATGCGAGGTGTAGATTGGACGCAAAACAACAGACT
>NW_008783655.1:0-246 GCF_000715545.1 Opisthorchis viverrini
CTCTTTGTATAACAGCAAAGCGTCACTGTATTCAGACGAGCCTCTGATCATTCGAATTTGCAATAAGTTGAGATGGTTAGTTTCTTGCATGTGGTTTGATTTGCAATAAACGTTTACCCGTACACGGAAATAACTGGCGAGAGGTACTGATAACTGATCCACTATATTTTGCCAGAAGGACAGACTGTAGGTATGGGAGTTCTTTATCATGAAATGATCTTTATGGGTTGAAGGCACGTTCTTAAA
>NW_008783656.1:0-246 GCF_000715545.1 Opisthorchis viverrini
AGATCGTTTCCATTCGTTGCTTTGAGATCCGGAGGGAAAAATGAATCCTCATACCCTTGCTTGCAGTGCATGTAAACCCAAAGTAGCTGATGGACTGATGCGACCATTTGACTTTTAATCGCGGAACAACCTTGGGGTAAATCGTGGTGCGATACGCATGAAAGTGGTGACGTCAATAAGCCGCGAGATCTGAGGACACCCAGAGTGCAACACCAGCAATCTGACACAACAGAATGCATCGCTGAA
>NW_008783657.1:0-246 GCF_000715545.1 Opisthorchis viverrini
TTTTCAGGAAGAAACAACTCCCTCTGGTAGAAGACACTCTTAAAACCAACAAAAATCGTTCTGTTTCCCGGAGATTTTCCTCCAGAGATATCTTTTTAGCTAGGGACAAATTGAAGTTTTCCATAAGGTATCGTCTGGTCTTCACCTCATTTTTGTGTGATTTCGTAACTTTATCAGTCTGGTGTTCATTTCTAATGGAATGAATCCACCAAAGAGAGCTGAGTGCTGCGAACCACGTGATGTGGA
>NW_008783658.1:0-246 GCF_000715545.1 Opisthorchis viverrini
GGTGACTCTCTGCAGGTGTTTCAAAACTGTCTACCGCTTGTTTTCCGGCGAAAGATGAACGATTCCTTTGATTTGCCATAGATTGGTGTTTGAAAAGTTCTCAGTTGTCGAATCTGTAATAAAAAGTGGTTATTGAATTTCATTCAGCCACATGTTCAGTTAACTACGTATAAAATAGCCATTAAAAAAATAAGCATTTGAGCCAGCCTTGTTGACTCAGGGGCTCAGTTTTAATTTATGCCATGC
>NW_008783659.1:0-246 GCF_000715545.1 Opisthorchis viverrini
TGCACTTAACGACGCTCGATCATCTGCTGTGAGTCTACATAAAGGACGATCCAGTATTGTTTTCCAGTTGCATAAACCGCGGGCGGGCTGAAGTCAAGCTGATTGGCATGTGGTTTAGAAGCAGAGAACTAAGTATGCAGCTGCATTCTCAACTTATACACCGTCCCGGAGTGCGAACACTCCTCATGGATTCCTCATACGGTTGTCGGATGGGCAACTAACCTGCTGCGAGGCTAATTTATTTAC
>NW_008783660.1:0-246 GCF_000715545.1 Opisthorchis viverrini
TAAACTTGATGAACGTCTCGTAAGACGTATAATATATATGAGCTGCTAAAATCAAGAGCCTGACACCGTGTCATAAACGATAATACTTACACTGTGGTAAACATGCTTTACCTTGGGAGTTTTGGAAAATAGCAAACCATGGGTGTGCTTTTTATTGCACAGGTAATCTTACCAGTGGTCAGCAAAATCGTGGTTCCATGAATACATTTTGCAGAATGATCACGCTATATTTAATTGTTCTGGTGA
>NW_008783661.1:0-246 GCF_000715545.1 Opisthorchis viverrini
GAAGCCGGAGCTGGGTTTCTATACGGTATTAATAATGCAAGGTATAAATTCACAAAATATACAAATATCGACAGTAGATAGTAATCCACATCAAATGGTCCTCTTTGACTATTAATGCGCGAACCAAATTCTCAAACAAGCTTTCAAGTGAGAGTAGCACACGTGCATAAAGTCAGCCACAAAATGGCCAGACGACTTCAAAGCCAAATGATTGAATTGGTAAGGACAAACGAACGCCAGTTCATA
>NW_008783662.1:0-246 GCF_000715545.1 Opisthorchis viverrini
TGACCAACAACCGCCTGGAGAACGCAAACCGTCCGCATTGCTCAGGCACATGGAACATGCCACGTAGAGGGATTCTCAAAACGCCTAGTGGCTCATGCGGAAATATGAGATGAGCACCTCATGCGGTTGCGAGCTACGGGAAGCAGCGGAGAGGATCTGAGCCTCTCTGTTCAATGACCATATATGCATCTTCCCTCCTTTTGAAGCAATTTCAGCTGCGACCACCAGGACTCACTACTATCTGTC
>NW_008783663.1:0-246 GCF_000715545.1 Opisthorchis viverrini
TCACAATACGTGTTTGAACATCATAACAAATTTGGCGACGCACATAAGCATTCATATGTTTCCTTTTTTGCACTCGGCTGCAAACGCTAAGGAACGCGACAACATCGATACACTCAACATGTGTATAACGTGCTTGAGATGGTGGTTCGGGGGTATCGTGAAGATTGTGAGCATTCGCAATGGCATTTCGGTAGCAGAAGGGTTAAAATCAATTTTTGAATAACGCATGTTCAACATTGTGTTGAA
>NW_008783664.1:0-246 GCF_000715545.1 Opisthorchis viverrini
CCCCCACCAGAAACTATTCAGCTGCGGATTTCTGAGTCAGTGCAGGTAAATTCGTAGTGGCACGAACGACATGGCCTTCAGAAATTGAACAAACACATTCTATCACTTGTGTATTTGGAAGTAGTCGCCTCAGCGCGTTGGCACTCAGTGGTCTTGGCCACTGGATGTGGGACATGATCAACTGCCGAAAATTTGGAGAACTGGCGAAGTTCGGCTCAGGTGAACTCTTGACCATCAAAGCCTAGA
>NW_008783665.1:0-246 GCF_000715545.1 Opisthorchis viverrini
TGGAGGCTACCGCCAGGCAGGGGTCAGTCGGCTAACCTTCGGGTGCTTCACATGTCGCACGTTGTTAAAAAGAAAAAAACAAACGGCATTGAACCCATTTAGGGCAACATTGCGAGTCATTTGCTGCAGCGATTTGACACGTATGACTGTCTTTAAGAGAACAGCGACATCTGATTTGAGGCAGCAATACAGAATGGTGCTAACAGATAGATATTTTATTAAGAAACGTCTTCGATTCGACCACAG
>NW_008783666.1:0-246 GCF_000715545.1 Opisthorchis viverrini
ATTCATACTACTTAATTCATGGTCTGACGGTATAACTGTTTTTCCCAAAGAATGAAGTTTAAGTGTGAAGAGGACTTACAACTGAACATCAAACTGAAAAAAGAGTTTTTCATTCTAACTTCCCAGTTGTTGCTTCAACTATTTCACGAACTTCGACCTTTATGCATGATCTGAAAACAAGTGACTTTGGAGCGAAAAGGACTTCTATGGTGAAGTTGGTGTCGGATCGAGAAAGGGTCACCAGCC
>NW_008783667.1:0-246 GCF_000715545.1 Opisthorchis viverrini
ATTGATGTGAACTGAATCACGGATCGGAAGCTGATACTGAAATATTTGCTTCATCGAATGGATAAAGCAAGCATATGGCTTGCACAAGCTGCGCAAATGAGAAATGTGGACTGATCGGATGCCAGTTGAGTCAGATACTAAGAAAAGTAGCCTGGTCAGCCTAAGGTCAATGCAAAATCTGAGTTCATTAGAGAAAAACCTCTGTCAACCGCTGACATATCACTTCTCAGCTTCTCAGCTGTTCCT
>NW_008783668.1:0-246 GCF_000715545.1 Opisthorchis viverrini
GGCGGAAGCAGGAACGGTTCATGGGGTATGGTCACGAAGAGACAATCGAATAGATTTACAGGCAGCATTTTTCAACGTGACTCATCCTGATTTCGTTGATCCTCGACTACGAAAACTCGGTCTTGGCGATATCTTGAGGTCTCAATGGTCTCCACTTGCGCTCAAGCGTAATTACACACATGAAAGCAATCACCTGCAACACATTGGGGAAAGTAACAACGGGTTTTAGAAATACTTGGACGTAAC
>NW_008783669.1:0-246 GCF_000715545.1 Opisthorchis viverrini
TGAACACAACCGTTTGACCAAGACCGGCTTAGCAACGGTGGGGTATATTCGCATGTAGACAATATAGCCCCACGCATCCCTCAGTCGGCATCACGTGGTCACGTGTTGGCTAGCTCCTCAAGGGGCGACTTCTCACTCGTGAATTAATCCTTCTTTGAGTTCCTTGCAGTCTGTCGTGAGTGACTGCGATAGGTTGTGTCTTGCCTAAATGCAAGCTACTAAACAGTCACTCGTGTCCGAAGGGCT
>NW_008783670.1:0-246 GCF_000715545.1 Opisthorchis viverrini
GGTCTAATAAAAGTTTCCTGACGGCTTTTCCCAGAGCGATGCGGTCAGCTGCGAGCTAAACTGGCAAAGGTTTGCACGGTGTGATACTTTAAGTATTTCCTTGCTGCTCTTCTCATAAAATGTATTCTATCATTCGAGTTTTCTTGTTTTGTTAGCTGACTAGTAGTTAGTATCAGCTACCCGGTTGGAGAAATGTTTCTGGTCGAACAGGTTCCACCACAACGAAACAGCTGGTCACTCAGTACC
>NW_008783671.1:0-246 GCF_000715545.1 Opisthorchis viverrini
GTGTTTACTCAACCCGGTAGATCATTGTGATCCTGATGTTGATCTGAGGAAATTTTGAACTTTAAATCAAGAGGTCGATTCGCACTGTCATCTATGCAGCTTTGCATGGCTGTTTTAGAATGCACCTCAGAAACCCATCTGATGCTCCGATCCCACGATCTTCCGAGCGGCAAATGAGCTGTACGATTAACTCGTTTGAAGATTGAATCAACCTTTGATGATTACAATGATGTGGTCACATGTAGA
>NW_008783672.1:0-246 GCF_000715545.1 Opisthorchis viverrini
AAAGTGCATGAGGTATTCGTTAATGTTGCTCCCGGTACGCTATTACTCCGCCTGAAAAAAGAATAGGTATGGCCAGAAACTCAGTAGCGTTGGATTGGAGTTCCATGAGGCCTAATCTACCGCCGGCAGACAAAGTATTACTGTCGTAGAAAATGCAGTCACGTCTAAAATGCTACAAGAGCGCTGGCGTGCTAGGAACGCACTAGACATTACTTTTACAGACCACGTTGGAGACCAGCTTATTCT
>NW_008783673.1:0-246 GCF_000715545.1 Opisthorchis viverrini
CTCTCTCTCTATGGTCAGCAACCAACTGCCTGTTACTGGTTCTTTCTAGTCCTTCTGCATTCTTTCTATGATGTATTTCGGAGGTGACTATCGCAGTTCAGAAGTGGGATTACAGAATGGAATGAGCGAAGTGTTGTGTAATACCTCCCACGCTTCATAGTTTTCCATTGTCACATATCTTTAAAGGTTTTCTTATGTAAATTCCCTAACTAACAGCTGCGTATGGTCGCCTTGTGTTAAAAAAAG
>NW_008783674.1:0-246 GCF_000715545.1 Opisthorchis viverrini
ACATACTGCTGACAAAACCCTGAGTAATATATCACACATTTCGAAACACTGTTCCCGCAGTTGACTTACACTTGAGCTGTGGATCACTAATCTATCCAAAAACGTTCTTTCACTTATACCAGACATTCAAGCAGCTGCAGACATTCGCTTTTCTGCGATTGGACTCGATCGAATATAATGGTTCACTAAGGCTTCTCAAAATTCAGCGGGTTGCAATCTGAAAAGGCGACTGGAAAAGACAGTGAG
>NW_008783675.1:0-246 GCF_000715545.1 Opisthorchis viverrini
GAGCCACAGCTCACATGTCGGTATCTAGGAAAACAAATATTCTGTGACGTATTATCTGTGTGCTTTCATCACTGCGGGTTCGCGCAGATAAAACAAAAATACATTTTCGCATGCTCACGTGAAGGAAATCTGAAGACCTACATGATTGTGTGACTTATTATTCGAGGTAAATCTTGGGCACTTCTCTAGTCCAGAATTAATTCCAGAGCGAGAACTTATGGTTGGTTGAATACTCAGGCTCTATCT
>NW_008783676.1:0-246 GCF_000715545.1 Opisthorchis viverrini
GGTGGTTGCACAACAAACGCGTTGCAGTTATTCAGTGGGACGTCCGGTGAGTTGAATCACATCACCGAGTTTTGTGGGACCGAACCGCCTCCAGAAACTACCTACGGAGAGAAGCAGTTAACCCTGTTTTTGGACACAAATGATAAGAACACAGGGAAAAGTTTCAAAGCAACTTGCCCCGAAGGTATGCTGACCAGACGGTCATGTTTTCTGCATGACATGCAGTATTTTATTCGTTTCAGTGTG
>NW_008783677.1:0-246 GCF_000715545.1 Opisthorchis viverrini
ATACTTATTGTTTCGTCAGTTCGATTTGCTTAAACTGGAAGAAGAAATGCGTAATAACAACTAAGCGAGATGGCATGTCCCCCGGATAGTGATGTATCAAGCAACGCATCATGGATTCGATGGCTATCTATGGCAAAAAAGGTGGTTAGACTACTAAAAATGAATTTTCCGCTACAAACAGTTTCATAACTTCAAAAGTTAGTATGAAAAAATTACGTAATCTGTCGACCACTGACGAATTCCGAA
>NW_008783678.1:0-246 GCF_000715545.1 Opisthorchis viverrini
TGTTTATTGCTTACTCAAATCATATGGAAGTTTAAAGCTTTTGAAGTTTCAGCAGCACACACAAAATTTTAGAGTAGTGTGGGTCAATTTGTCAAAAAGGTTGGATCCGGAGGCCTTGGTCGAAAAGAAGACAGGAGCTAGTGTGAAAGACCCTAAGAGACTCTTCTTTAGTTGACTGCACAAATAACCTTATCCGGTGAATGCACCAAACCTGGTGAGTGCTGAACGAACTTCATTACTTTGTAT
>NW_008783679.1:0-246 GCF_000715545.1 Opisthorchis viverrini
CGGCACCGTATGGGTCACACCATCACCAGAATCAAGCACAATACCCGTAGTACGACCCGACGCGTACAGAGACAACACTGCCTGAATGGCCACGTACATTGCCGGAGCATTGAAAGTCTCAAACATTATCTGCGTCATCTTCTCACGGTTCGCCTTCGGATTCAAAGGGGCCTCGGTCAACAGAACCGGGTGTTCCTCGGGGGCCACACGCAACTCGTTGTAGAAAGTGTGATGCCAGATCTTCTC
>NW_008783680.1:0-246 GCF_000715545.1 Opisthorchis viverrini
TAGTCCATCCACTTGCGCGAAACACAACTGGGCTCCGATCGCCGGCTGCCCGCTTTCAGCCAAATAGATCAGGCCGCAACAACTGGTGATACAATCAATCTACTGCTGACAGGGAACAAACGAAGAGCCCCCGCTGACCAGAAAATAACTCGAACGGGTCGCATTTCGGTCCGAACTTAAGCGCTCTGAAACTGCAGATGACAGATGAGGAAAATGGGTAACACTCTATATTGGCGTCATGAATGT
>NW_008783681.1:0-246 GCF_000715545.1 Opisthorchis viverrini
TCTTTTAGATGACGGACAAATCGATTGGAATCGTTGTTCCTCGAAACCAAATTGAAAGTGACAACAAAAGCTTAGTTGCAACTAATGTAAACAAGGTAAGGCAGTCTACAATACGAAGAACAGTTGAGTTTATGGACAACAGAGCAGAACTGTCGGTTGTGTGAAGAGATTTGGTGGATATTTCGTCCTTTAGGTGAATCTAATCTGCGCTGAAATACTGGGAGGCACTGTACAGCTGTTTCATCC
>NW_008783682.1:0-246 GCF_000715545.1 Opisthorchis viverrini
CGCCTTGGCAACTGACTTGCAAACTTTTCATCACTACACGAAGAGACATCATCAGTAATGCCGCCGTGATTGCGAACTCATCAAACTAACAAGCAGGGTGGTCAACTGGAATTTAGTCGATATTGTGCAGAATAATCTCAACATCATAAAATGTTACATTTAATCTATACAGACAAACGTTCCGGGCATTTTGCATAAAATGACGCACGGTTCCAATCACGTCCGATATTGATGTAGTTTTGATGC
>NW_008783683.1:0-246 GCF_000715545.1 Opisthorchis viverrini
TTGCCAATTCCTTCCACATAGGGGATATCTAGAGTCTGTCATTTCACTCAGGGTAGGGTCCAGGCACTCCCCTAAGAGTCCAGGCTGAGAGAGCATCTCTCTTTGTGCTATAGGCACATGAAGACAGTTTGTATACCAGGGATAGACACTGATCCACAGCTCAGGGCCCCATAGGTTGCCCAGGCCTTCTCACTGACACTCACATTTGGGGGGTCCAGATCAGTCCCATGCTGGCCTCCCAGCTGT
>NW_008783684.1:0-246 GCF_000715545.1 Opisthorchis viverrini
GCTTCTCATGGCAGTAAACATTTGAAAGTTTTCCGGTATGTTGATAGATCTTCGATGGGTTGCTCTCCCATGTGTGTTCGAAGTTACGGGCTGCGGTACCCGGCCGAAAATACTTGAGGTAGCCATAGCCACATAGCGATTTACTGTTTTACCCGTAAGAGGCTGGATGACTGATAGGATATCGCAACAGCTTGTTACATGCGGACGTTATGACCCAAAAAAATTCTCAAAAGGACTTTGGCGCCC
>NW_008783685.1:0-246 GCF_000715545.1 Opisthorchis viverrini
GGTAATGATGTGGCCGATTAGGTCGTGTACACAGCATGCCTACACGTTTCGATTTGGGCCAACCACAATATTTCGTCTACTGAATTCGGCAGTCCACAATGGATACCGAATTGGTGTACGAAAGCTTCACTGGGAAATAACGGCATAATGTTGTACGTAATAACCTGGTCATATTATTGTGTGCTCACTCCTTACCGTGTAAACATTTTAGAATACAAATTTTAGAGACGACCTACTGACTGCAGG
>NW_008783686.1:0-246 GCF_000715545.1 Opisthorchis viverrini
GATTGGATGCACAATAATAAAGACGTCAACTAAAACAGACTCACTAATTATTATCCCCTGTAAAATATTTCGTCGTTGGCCCGGATCAGCGAATGAACAATAATCCGATCATAGTTGTTCAGGAGTCTTCTTCTGAACAGTCTCCACATACAATAGATCCCGAAGTTGGTCTGAGATGTTTGTATTACAGAGTTAGCACACGGGACTAGCGACTGAACACTGCAAGCGCGAGCGAAATCCGAAGAG
>NW_008783687.1:0-246 GCF_000715545.1 Opisthorchis viverrini
CCTCAGTTTTTCAACAAAATTTTTGACGATTCACATATTTAACGCCCGAATCTTCCAGGCATAACTTGACAGATGATGGATGAGCTGCACGGGACAAACAGATAATGAACAACAGGAGACCGCGTGTGAGCGTATGATGGAATAAAATATGCTAATCGAATATCATGTCTGCTTCTCTTCTTCCTGAAAATCCCACACACAGTAACGATAAAGGCAATCGGCAAGTTGAGGGGCACACTGACGATT
>NW_008783688.1:0-246 GCF_000715545.1 Opisthorchis viverrini
CTACTGACGAAACATGCGAGTAGTGTCTGGTCAAGAGTGTGTTGATCTGACAAAAGTTCATCAGGAAATTATGGGACGGATTTGCAGCCTTCGTTCATCCTTGTTTCTTAAACAGACTACGTCCATAGAAGTTCAGTGGGACGTTCGAGAATGTTCACTACACAAAAACTGAATGAAAATGAGATTATTACTTCCGATAGTTTGTAACCTCTTCGTTTGTATTCGTCATGCTATATCACCAGTGCC
>NW_008783689.1:0-246 GCF_000715545.1 Opisthorchis viverrini
GACCCGCCGCGAACGACTGGACAGTAGTGTGATTAGCCCCACTTTGACAGGATACCGTCCCGCTCATCAAACAGTCACAAAGACCACAAAACATGGTGACGTTATGACTGGCGACGTTGATTGTACATTACTCTTGAGGCGTTTCTTTCTTGAACTAAATACAACCTGGTTAGTCCTTCAATAGTATGGGGTTCCGGTAATACTCGCGAGGTGCCATACTGGGGCAGGTGGAATGTTTCGTTGAAA
>NW_008783690.1:0-246 GCF_000715545.1 Opisthorchis viverrini
GCTTCTGCTTGAAACACTCGGTTAAAAAAGTCAGCCAGGCGATTATCATTCCCCATACGTGTTGACATACTCTAGTAGTCGGTGAGCGAACTTTCCGAATGGACCTCCGGTAAGCCAGGTGAGGGGCATGTGGTCAGTCTCAAAGTAACATCCCGGTGGATATCGTATCCAACTCACAGACGACCGTTAGCGACGGTGCTCAGCGCTAATTAAGACAGTAACGGTCTATCATCACAATCCAAAAGT
>NW_008783691.1:0-246 GCF_000715545.1 Opisthorchis viverrini
TAGCATGCTGTTTTTACGAAAAGGATAACGATAATAATGTATAGTACCATCCGGTGGTGTGAACGATTTGAGTCTAAATCCGACTTCACCTAAGAAAATTGGGCTTATCCCACTTCGTAAAACTCGCCCAATTTAGGTGCTCAAATGCAACAACTTCCGAATAAGGGAAATGCCGGTTATGGTTCCCGCTGCTTTAGTACATAAATTGAAAAAAATGATTGGAAACGGCTTCACCATACACATACT
>NW_008783692.1:0-246 GCF_000715545.1 Opisthorchis viverrini
GGTGATCGGGAAGCGGCAGCAATAGCACTGGATGTAATTCCCAGAAGATATGAGTAAGCGACCCTGATTGAATGTCCCAGTTTCTCGGCTTCTGAACGAGCTGATCTTCCAACACTTGGTGAAGCGTCAGGTAGGGCTCGACAGCAAGTAGCCAGTTGCTTCTGGAAACCTTCTTTGTTTAATTCCCTACCCGGCTGGAGATGGCCTTCCATGCTGACCATCTTGGCACGCTGGAGTTCTTGCGAC
>NW_008783693.1:0-246 GCF_000715545.1 Opisthorchis viverrini
CATGAGGTTGCTGAAATCACTTTGACAACCCTCGACCGGTTTTGAATTCCATGGGGCTTATAAGGCAGGTGCAGTCCTCGAGGTTTCGTCATCCTTAGACTCAACTTGAATGCTAATTGTCCACAACATAGACTGTTCGAGATCATTTCACCTGCTGAAGCTAGAGAATCGTCCTATCAGCATCACGAAATTTCTAGTAAACATGCTCATATCCGAACAAAGGGTACTAGGTTTAAAGCGGGTTTG
>NW_008783694.1:0-246 GCF_000715545.1 Opisthorchis viverrini
TTAGAGACATTTTCAGACGTGGCCTAGTCCCGCTCTCAGTGGCGCTAATGAATCCAAGGTATTACCTTCAATACCCACTTACCAGTCTACTGACAGTGCTGTATTTACGCACCAACTTATCCGCTCCCGCCTCCAATGCGCAGCTATCTATCCCGCCTCCCCAAATCGTCGGTGAACGACACAGTGGCAGCTACAACCACTGTACGACAACTACGGAGTTCTTACAGCTGACAGTGGTGATGATGA
>NW_008783695.1:0-246 GCF_000715545.1 Opisthorchis viverrini
CAACATATGCCTCTCCAGACTGTGGCAGATAGCACTGTTTGGACGCCTCACAGAACGCGTGCGACAAACTGTTTTGAATAATTTTTCCTAAAGATACTAATATTTGGTCCGCAGACATAAGCTATCCGCCCTTCTGATCACGGATGATATGGGTACCGGGCATCCGGTTGCGTTTTCGTGAGAAGCTTACGGTTTACTCCTATTCGTATACTGTTCGGCCTATTTAGGAAAATGATGAGCGGGCAG
>NW_008783696.1:0-246 GCF_000715545.1 Opisthorchis viverrini
ACTCTCCGAAACGATGAAAAACGCCCAAAATTCAACAAATCTCAAAGTAAAGCCAGGATCACTGAAGTGAACACCAGCATAGAGTTTTGGGAACGAAACCAGGCTTTTAACATGAGGACCAGGTGGTCTGTTTATGTCGGGATTTGACACAAAACAGTGAGTGGACACGCTTGTTGGTCGTGTGAATGCGATGGGAAATGCGAATCGAGTTGGTGGTCGAAATGGCTGGGTAAAATCCCCGGATCT
>NW_008783697.1:0-246 GCF_000715545.1 Opisthorchis viverrini
CAGTCCCCGTCAACCTTATTTCTTACTTAAAAAAACGGGCCGGCGTCTATGTACAGTTGACTAATATCATAAACGAGACGTTCAGTATAGTATCTCGTAACATCAGTTACGTCCGTTTTTAGCCATTGCGAGTTGCACATGGATTTCGCGATTAGGAAAGAACATTTCGTCAATGTACTGTCACTGTCCTATAAAAATAGTGAGGTATGAAGGCGTCGTCGTGTTTTCCTTCCAACCACATAGGTA
>NW_008783698.1:0-246 GCF_000715545.1 Opisthorchis viverrini
GCGATGAACATGAGTAAGTGACAACGAGTAAGTACAACTACCGAGATACGTAAAATGCACAACAGCATCCAGTGTTTCGGATTGAATTTTAAAAGGTGCGCTCAAAGACTGCACATCCAGAAGCATGACTATGCGCTTTGAAGTTGCGTATGGCGTGATGGTGGGCAGCTTATTCAAAAGAGCTCGTGCTTATTCCCCGTCTTCAAATATGAGGTCGATGTCATCTGCCTACTCCAAACCGACATA
>NW_008783699.1:0-246 GCF_000715545.1 Opisthorchis viverrini
GAAATGATTCTTGGTTTGACAATGACACAGAGGCAGAGGCTACGGTATGATCACCTGGTTTGAAGTTATGGACGCCCAATTGTGCAACCCATGGCACGTACAAAATCCCCACGAGGACTCTGTGTCCACCAGCTCCCTATGGAGTTTCAATTCGAAACCCCAGTTGAAAACACTGATACTTTTTGCGTAGTAGACAAGACTTCCTCCAGTCTCTGGATTGTGAACACGGTACCGTTATGCCAACTA
>NW_008783700.1:0-246 GCF_000715545.1 Opisthorchis viverrini
AGGAGCGTCAACTAAAGCTTGCGGCTTAATCTAATGAAAATAAGATAAATGCATTCATGTGCCTCGTCTTGTTTATAATCCAACGCAGCAGCCGCTGTGCAAATCAATTCACTTCTTTCTTGAATGTCAAATCTCAGTGCTTGGTTGTTTCCACAAAGGATACTCCTCCCAAAACATCGAAGTACCTATCACATGGTGAAAAACTGTGCTCAGGTGCGGATCAGCCGGATGAGGCATATCCTTCAT
>NW_008783701.1:0-246 GCF_000715545.1 Opisthorchis viverrini
AAAGAAATGGAAGAGACCCAGGAAGCCAGTATTGCCCGAGGATTATTTCAGTTGTTTCGTGCGACTAGTCCACGGAAACCACCTGTTAGTTAAACCATCAAGGATCAGAGAGGGAATGCCATCTTGAATAAAAAAGAACACCTCGACCGATGGGTCGGATACTTCAAACAAAGATTGTCGTGCCTACCATCCGCCACTCATCTGGAGCTCACATATGACGTGGAACCACCTGTGGCCTCGGAGGTT
>NW_008783702.1:0-246 GCF_000715545.1 Opisthorchis viverrini
GCGGGTGTTTTGTGATAGAATTTAGGGAAAAAATATTTCAAAAATTGAAATCAAGACAAGAAAATGCACTGGAGATTTAGTTGATGTAAAATTATTATTGACGCTACACAAGGAAAGAAAAAAATCTTTTAACGGTTTTCGAGGACTCCTGTGGTCCGCACAAAAATGGTTCGGAATGTTGGCTCTATCGGCGTATTTTTCGATGACGTTTTAGATCAAAGGTAGTTTTGAAATACGATCAAAAAC
>NW_008783703.1:0-246 GCF_000715545.1 Opisthorchis viverrini
TTATACGGATATCTAATCTGCACTGATGTCCCCATCAAGTTGCTTCACTTTTAACACCAGGGTACTCACAACTGACCCAGGAAAACGCTAATCTATATGTATGTTGAAAGCTTTGTGACGGATAAGGTTAATCAACTGATCTTCAACTCTCGAGCCGCGTTTGCTAGTTTTGGAACTCTATTCTGCCTGGCAGTTAATCACTAGATCTCAACGGAAGTGCGTTTCAGGTTACAATGAGGGCCTTTT
>NW_008783704.1:0-246 GCF_000715545.1 Opisthorchis viverrini
GACTGTATTCCCCGACTTCCAATGACAGGCCCAGGTAACTGTTCTCATCTCATTTGACCTCACTCCATAATCAGGTGCTCAGTTTCATCGCACGAGGGGGTAAATCGGTCGCTTGTTTTCTTGGCAGTCTTCGTTTCCTGGAGCCGTCATTCTGACTACTGGTTCGTTCACAACAACTCACCGTCTTCTAGGCTTAGCCGCCCGTTGAAACAGAGCATTAGTAGAACATAAGGTTGACGGAAGCCC
>NW_008783705.1:0-246 GCF_000715545.1 Opisthorchis viverrini
ATTAATGGAACGCAACTGAGCACTATAAATGAAAACTCCCCACTTTCCGAAACAAGGAAACTGGGCTTCCACACCGATTGACCACAGTAGCCTCTTGGTAACATTTAGTAGCTTAAAGTTACTTCGATGCACACCAGCGAGAGCATTTATGTATTTTTGGGATGTCCAGCCTACCATTACAAGCACTACTGTGCTATACCATGCAGTTTATTGATGGCAAATTGCGCAACACCTTAAGGACCTCTG
>NW_008783706.1:0-246 GCF_000715545.1 Opisthorchis viverrini
TATTTGATACGTAAATTCGAACGACTTCAACCACAAAACAAATGAGCAGAGTTAGTTGCAATGTGGTGCGATAGAAGTGCCGCTATCCACCTTAGCAAAGCTGGCGTATGTATGGGTTGCTCTTTGTACGGTCTCAAAGATTGGATTAGGTTACGTGCACTCCATCGAACGTGAGTCATTTCGCTAATTGAGGAGGAAGGGTGGAGACCAAGATCAACGACGTAACTTTGTAGTATGGCTTCACGT
>NW_008783707.1:0-246 GCF_000715545.1 Opisthorchis viverrini
ACGTGCGCGTTCAAAAAGTCTCCTTGCATTTCGACCGATGTAGCCGTCTACAAAGGAGCAAACAATAGAATGAGCGGAATGACAGGGAGGCTTGTCTTTTAGAGGAAAACTGGCAGAAACTGCATTTTGATGTGTAACATAAAATAATCTGGCAAATGTCATTTATGTTCTACATGTCAGTACTTCAATTGCCTCTGTAAAGTCTGTAAATGGCATCGAATTCTTCGAGGTGCTTCGCCAGAGATC
>NW_008783708.1:0-246 GCF_000715545.1 Opisthorchis viverrini
GCTAATTCTGGATGAATTCCAATTACTTGTAATCATGGGGGCCGTTCATTTCATTGTTTGGACCGTTCAGCAATGGTAATCCACAAATATACACGAATTTTTGTTTTGGTTGAGTTACTAGGTGGATGCTTAAAAATCCTGGGGTTCCTATCCTACTGACTTGGTCGGCCGCTGAAAGATCCAGATTGAAGTCTTCGATGGAACCGAAGGTTACTGCGTGCACCTTGAATCCGTTGACGTGTATGG
>NW_008783709.1:0-246 GCF_000715545.1 Opisthorchis viverrini
GGAAGGATGCAAGCTCCGCGGGAACGCAAAGTACGTAGAGCTCTCACCGCCTATTTCCGTAACAAACGATAAAAGCGTAGCAGTAATCTTCACACTCAAGTCGAAATTTCCGAGCCAGACAGAGAGAGAAGCGGAGAAGCTTACTGACAAGTCAAACACAAGCGTTTACCACGACATCGGGGAATGTCGCGAGAACCCTAAACCGCTGAGAGGGAGAGAAAGTGCAAATCTCCAGCTGAACTCCGG
>NW_008783710.1:0-246 GCF_000715545.1 Opisthorchis viverrini
TTTTCTCCAGTCTCGCGCAACCACTTCAATCCAACCTCCCGCAGCGTCAGCTCAAAACAGCCAGGAGTACTGGAAAACTTGCCACTCTGTTTGCATCAAAATAGTTTTTTGTTGCAACTTAAATAACCCGGACCAGCGTATCACATATGGAGAGTGGGGTTTTCTTGTATAGTTGAGTCCTTCAAAGAATGTTCTTATTTGGGCGAGAAACAAGGAAATAATACAAGAAATAAGGTGGCAAATCGA
>NW_008783711.1:0-246 GCF_000715545.1 Opisthorchis viverrini
TGTTCCACAGTAACATTCCGTCAGATGCGGGGAAGGAGAATGGACATCTGACAAAGCACTACTCATCTGTCTGATCATAGGTACGTACCACCACACGAGGGTGATTGGAAACTAAACAGAATTAGTGGATCTCACACGCAGAGATAGCCTTTCACTCTAGACCATAATTTGTTTTTGACTCTGATGGCTGTCGGGTTCTTTAAAAATGTCTAAAAGTGGGTATGAATAGGTCTTACACTTTGCTTG
>NW_008783712.1:0-246 GCF_000715545.1 Opisthorchis viverrini
CTCTGAATTTCGATCGGTCTTATGTCTACTGTGTGTTATCGGAATTGTACACTTATTTGCAGTCTCAGTTGATTCTCACATGAACCTCACGATAATGGTAATACACAACTATATATAATTCAGCGAAGTGATTTTATGATTAAGACGTCGAGGCTTTTTACAACACAACTTATAGGATTGTCGAAAACGCATCGAAAGTAAATGAGTGCATATGACCACTTGCTTAAGATTTGGTGTTCAAGTGGA
>NW_008783713.1:0-246 GCF_000715545.1 Opisthorchis viverrini
CAGTGTAAACATCTTGTAAGCTACGATGGATTTTTTGTTCAGGTTTTGGAAAAATGGGGCTAAATTTTTATCGCTGCGCCAGACGCAAGTGAACAAGGCTATTAATTGGGTAATAGAACTAGCGTGTAGGTCACTTCTGATTGGTATGGTCTTGAGTCCATTTACAAACAATTTCTGCCTGATCTTGTCCATATGCCACATTCGAACATCATTCATAAATGCGATTATTATCCTTCATAAAAAATA
>NW_008783714.1:0-246 GCF_000715545.1 Opisthorchis viverrini
CAACGAAATATCCGATGAAGTTGTGACTGGTTGTGTGGGAACTTATTAAAATTCTATAGGGTTGAGTTTGACAACCTGTCTCTAGTCCGGTGAGAGTGAAAAAGCGGAAATTGGAATTTGAGCAGTGCGTTTAAGTCAACAGACAACCTAAAATACTGTTTACTTGTGTCGTTTGGCAGATCTGTTCTATTCGTTATGTGCATCATCGTGCAACGTTGCGTCAAATTGGAGAAAGTCATGAGGATC
>NW_008783715.1:0-246 GCF_000715545.1 Opisthorchis viverrini
GTGCGCAAACCGTCACACCACGGCAAGTTCCTGTCACGAAGGGACTGGAACTTGTTTGGTCAGAGCCCAACTGTTCCTAGGTTTATGATGCGATATCATGGCCCAATAAGACACTGTTATCTGTTGGTTTCCTCGAAAAGGCGGTTCTAAATTACCATCAGCGTCTTGAGTTTAGTCCGCCAAGAAATTCAGCTTGTGAAGGAGAACCTACCTGAATTCTAAAGCTAATTTGTTTTTATAGCCAAT
>NW_008783716.1:0-246 GCF_000715545.1 Opisthorchis viverrini
GTCCGGCCTTCTAAGTCAACTGAGCGCGAAAAGCGCAGTTGAACAAAAGAAGATGAGAAAGCTGGATTTTAATACCACGTCAGTAAAATTTTTCATAGAATGAATGAAATTATGTGCCTAGTCCAGTACCAATGCCCTGGCGATCAAATTGTGTGGCCAATCATCGGAGTACCCACACTTAAACGAAGAGGTTTTGGTTAGCATCTACTTTGGAAATTATGTTTCTTAAGGTTTCGTAAAAACAGA
>NW_008783717.1:0-246 GCF_000715545.1 Opisthorchis viverrini
GAGGTTGTAGCCCATGGTGTGTGATTGAAGAGCGACTGAAAAATGAGTGAGGAGAAAAACTGAAATTTCAGTAATGCGTTTGAGTTGACAGATGACCACGAAGCTGTCATACATGTGTCGAATCACTGGCCAATTTTTATTTGTCGTGTACATCAAACGTACATTAGTGCGTCAAATTTGTCAAGGCGTCTTGAGGAACCAAAAATGCCGGAGAATCGGGACAGTTCTGGCCGAATTCATTGGGTT
>NW_008783718.1:0-246 GCF_000715545.1 Opisthorchis viverrini
ACGTAGAAAAAATCTAAAACCCTATTACACTTGTCAGCAATTTGGTGTGACATTTTGTAGCGGAATAATTGCTAAATCAAATTCTTCGCTCCTATTCTGAATGCCGCACTTTCAAAGCTTTGTCTGCCTGAGGACGCTTATGCCAAACAACTCAGCACGTTCAAAACTGCTGGTTTAGAATAAATAAAAAAATCTTGACAAAGATTTGTATCACGTATCAAAATTGATCCCTAAATAAGCCGTGAA
>NW_008783719.1:0-246 GCF_000715545.1 Opisthorchis viverrini
AGCCACTGAAAGTAATACATTTCTATTCATATTGATTGCCATGTGCACCTTCGAAAAATTTTGGGAGTTTGCAAAACCGCGACCCATTTAAATTTTTGGACTAACACTTATAGGAAACCAAATGGGTCTGAGAGTATCATTATAGATATTCTCCATATAAATCCACCTTTTTCCTCAAGAGCCGCTACCTAACGTTTACGGTCTCACATCAATTTTACGGGTGGCAAACCCCAGTTCACTTTCCCT
>NW_008783720.1:0-246 GCF_000715545.1 Opisthorchis viverrini
GGTTCGCGCCAGATCACTGGATTTCTTACAACTTGTCAAATACACTCCCTCTTTTCCTTTGTTGTGTTTTTGATTGCTCAAGAAGTTTGCTATCCTTTCAAACGATTTTCGGTTGCCCAAACGCTGTATTTTGAGCTTTCGTGGACTGTGGTAGACGGTAATTACTACGTTTCTAGGCCCTGGTAGATCATCAGTTCAAACTAGATTAGAATGTCGGGGTGAACCACCTAAACCGGAAACGTGGAA
>NW_008783721.1:0-246 GCF_000715545.1 Opisthorchis viverrini
GTGACATAGAGCACGTGCCGTTTGATTGGCCTGTCACAATATATTAGAAACAACAACGATAGCAGAACAGCCTAGCCACTCAGTTTTGCATTTTTGGTGACAATTCAGGATTTTAGTTTATTTTGTCAAACATTTCAACTAACAGATTGTCAATACATCTTCACAATCTCGAAATAAACAATTTGCGGCTCATTGTGAATTTGTTCGTGGCCCGCCAGGGGAAAGTAACAAGGATCGTGAGGTGTA
>NW_008783722.1:0-246 GCF_000715545.1 Opisthorchis viverrini
AGACAAATATTGTGATAAGTAGTGAGTTGTTTTTTCTAAAAAAACGGCAGGTGTTCGAATTTTACCTAACGAAGAGAATGGTGTTCACGAAGATAGCTGATGATGACACTGCTGTAAACAAATTGCGAAGGTTACCACAGTGTTCACCAGTTCAGGTTACATTAATTGTTGGAATGACGCATAGTGTTTAATTGTGTAAACTTTCTGTGATTATCACAAATTGTATCAAACTGTGCTGCATGCAGC
>NW_008783723.1:0-246 GCF_000715545.1 Opisthorchis viverrini
ATTGAACAAGCTGATCAAAATGGCCGATCATTCGATGATTTGCATAAACTTTGCACTACGGACATATTGGATTTCTGGTGGATACCTTTTTTTCACATAATCGCCTTATATTTGTAAGGCAAAGTTCAATTACCTGGAGTCGCACGGTATCAAATTCCAGGCATATGAAGCTTCAAGTAAGCCTGACTATGATTTGCCGTTGTTCGCTTCTTATTGGGTTCTTGTTCTGCATCGACCACGTTGCAT
>NW_008783724.1:0-246 GCF_000715545.1 Opisthorchis viverrini
TAAACCATCTGACACTCGATCTCGTTTGCTGCCAAAACATACAAAACAAATGAAGATGACAAAATGTATGTTAATGGATATGTGTAGTGGCATTTGAAGTACACCACCTTCGGCGTATATTCTTACCACCGGTAAAGACCTTAGTGTAATTCGACGTTGGCCAGTTCACTGAGAAGAGGAATACGGAGAGTGGTACAATCCATTTTGCTGGAGATAGTTGAGAGTTTGTAGTGAATAACATCACTG
>NW_008783725.1:0-246 GCF_000715545.1 Opisthorchis viverrini
TTTCTTATTTAGTTCAAAGCTACGCGTTCTCCAGTAGAGCACAGTCAGGTGCATTCGGCGAAACACTGGTGTAAATTTAGGAACCTCTGTAACCACCGTGCACGATTTGACTTTGAAAGGCACGTAGAAAAATAAGGTGGCCTTGGAGTTTGAGTGTGTGCATCTTGATTCTGTTCAGGTTGACGGGCTCTTCTGTACTTCTTGACGCATGCAGCACTGAAGTTGTGTAACTAAGTGCACCATGTT
>NW_008783726.1:0-246 GCF_000715545.1 Opisthorchis viverrini
GGAAAGATCCAAACACCGGAAACTTTCAGTGTTCAATGCGTCACCTCATCAGTGACCGAAAAATCCATCGGACACCAATGTTTTTAGCTAGGATTTTGGCCGGATCCCATACACTCTTACGCACCCAGAGGTGCGTGAATACAAGCAAAACACAATGTCCACAAACTTCTGGGAAAAGCGCAACCGAAGTCAAGAGACATCAATTTGGTTGGACCGCTAAGTGCATGCCGTCGCTCTTGACGGAAT
>NW_008783727.1:0-246 GCF_000715545.1 Opisthorchis viverrini
AAGTTTTGTGATGTTAAGTTTACTTATTTGTTTTATAAAGATTAAATTGTATATATTTCACGAGGAGGGTGGACATCCTGGAGAAAATTTTCCAAGTTGTTTCATGATATTTTCTCAGTTGCACTGACTGTCCAACTCTGCTTAGTTTAGGTGCCTCAAGAAATTAACCCGTTTGTTTTTGGCTTGTGCATGAATGCAGTTTAAACGAACGCGCTCACTGGCTTGTGCACAACCAACCAATCAGAA
>NW_008783728.1:0-246 GCF_000715545.1 Opisthorchis viverrini
CAGCTCATCAAATAAACGTGACATGATGCCCCAGAGGCAACAGATTTTGCAAAGCTCCTCGTTCTTGCCAGGTCACTACCCTATAATCTGCGTCTAATGCCCTGTTTAACTTGGGTGAAAATAGCATAAAACCCGACATCGGCGTTTTCATGCTAGAGTGCAATCTACTCCAAAATATACATAACCCTTACGATGCGCTCAATGAACCCACGAAACAAACACAAACAACGTCACGGTGCACCTCTG
>NW_008783729.1:0-246 GCF_000715545.1 Opisthorchis viverrini
ACTTCCCAGTCAACAGAGTTTAAAACAGCGGACAGTTGTGGAGTCACACAGCCTCAGGTCCGGGTCCGTGTTAGGTGTTACTTGCGCTCGTTTAGACCCGGGGAACAAGATCGACGAGCGAACTGGCCATCCATGAACCCGTCTAACCATGACAGCATAGCAAAGAAGGTACTGGCGTCGGTTACTTGTTTTTCATCAGGCAGTCAGGTGGCAGCCCTATGGCCCACGAAACTCACCGTACTGAGA
>NW_008783730.1:0-246 GCF_000715545.1 Opisthorchis viverrini
ACTGGAGTTAGAAGATTGGAGATGGATTTTGTGAACTGGAATTCGTATATAAATTTTCAAATTAACATCTGAATTGATGCAGAATTTGACTAGCGTCAACATAATTGTTGATAATCTGGTTAACCCAACTATCGAGGTTCGCGGAGCACCAAAGAAATCGATGAGAAATTTGGTTTGGGTAGGTGTCTTTGAGAGATTGCGAAGGTTGGCTAGTGTAATCTCAATAATTTCAGCTGCACGCGACCT
>NW_008783731.1:0-246 GCF_000715545.1 Opisthorchis viverrini
TATTACTATTATCTGTATTTTGTCGCAGCAGAAAGATAGTACTGGTCTCTGTGCATTTTAGTTGATCACAGCAGTTATTTGAAGTTCTTGTGTATTTCAACAGTGTTTGGTGGTTGCCCAAAATGCACTGTGGACCATTGATTTGGTACATGTTTCCAATCGTCTTGTACTTGTAGTGCATTTCCAGCCAAATAATGTACCTAAATCTACCAAATCAGCATTTTTCTCTCCTGAAATGCAACCATC
>NW_008783732.1:0-246 GCF_000715545.1 Opisthorchis viverrini
AAATTCCTTGAGTGAATGTAAGGAGTCCACAGTGACGCACCTAACAAATAGGTGACGGATGATGTAGATAAGTACGTCTCTTCCGAATGGCGGAATATAAACGGTTTCACCGTCAAGATCGGTTCCAACACCAAAAGACAGATAACCATGCGCCAGGTACGTCAACAGAAACCGTAGAAATGGAGTTACAGACCACCAGTCATCCAAGTATGATGGTATGTAGTTGGAGGAACTGACAGCTGGTGC
>NW_008783733.1:0-246 GCF_000715545.1 Opisthorchis viverrini
ATTAAATTCTTTTCCCAGCAGTTTAGAACCAACAAAAATTGCAACATATTGAAAGAATCATGGTAACATCTCTTTCATTTAGAGCCGTTTATACCTTCTGAGTGAGGTCCACCAAGCCAATGATTGACTGAGATGGTTCGGCCGAAACCGGTGCATCGGTCGATTCTCGTTGGTTTACGAGGACACCGATAACCTTACATGGAGTCAAACTTATTGTTCAGTTGCTGATACGGTAGCACTAATTGT
>NW_008783734.1:0-246 GCF_000715545.1 Opisthorchis viverrini
GTGGAGCAAAGGTATCCCCCATAAATTCTCGGCCCTCATAAGACGCTGTGAGCCGATTCCGTCAGACGTGTGAAGGTTCACGGGAAGCTCTCGCCTGAGTTCATCACTAACTGATATTAGGCAGGACTGTCCTTTTTCACCATTCCTCTTCAACATCGTCACTGAATTGATTATAGAATACTCACTGTCAGCCTCTAATGCCTTGGGGTCGAAGTTCTGTTGGATCGTCCGCTCACAGATACCGAG
>NW_008783735.1:0-246 GCF_000715545.1 Opisthorchis viverrini
GAGATTTTGGAATTTTCAATGTAGATTTCTTCCTGCAGGTGAAGGAAGTGTAGGTTCAAAAAGCGACAGGCAGTCTACAACTGCTTCATCCATAATTGGAGTCATCAGCGTTGCGTATGCACGAAACTCCAGGGGCTTTCGAACCTGCAACCTTTCGATTAGTAGTTGAACGGCTAACTGTCCTACCAAGAGTGGTTGTACAGTAATGGGAATAACTCGCATGTGGACAGGACGTAGCCCCCCCCC
>NW_008783736.1:0-246 GCF_000715545.1 Opisthorchis viverrini
GTCTAATTGATGAGCCCGAGGTGGAAAGGCGAGACCGGTTATGGGTCACCGGCGACTTCATCAACCTTATAAGTAGTGTGTTACGTCCAAAACAGTAAATCAATGTACTTCATCAACCTTTTAACGTTTGGTGTTCAAAAGGAATTCAAATTTGATCAAAAGTCGGAGATTAAGCGCACTTTATGAGCTCCAAGAAGAAGGGCAAATGTGGCAGTAACTGTCGAAGAGTTTTTAGCAACCTCATGA
>NW_008783737.1:0-246 GCF_000715545.1 Opisthorchis viverrini
AGCGAGTTAATATGGAGGCCTCATGAAATCAGCTGATAAGTTTAAAACAATCACAGCCAAGACCAGCTGAGCTCAGAACAGCCTAGCTCAGCGCAGCTAATGTTGGCTCAGCTCAGTTCAGCTGAGATGAGCTGAGCTCAGCATTTCTGAGATCACCTCAGTTCAGCTCTCGCTCAAAGTTGTGTTCAAAAAACGCTTGTAATAGACGGTGCTTTCGGATGACGTAAAATTAGACCAATGTAACAG
>NW_008783738.1:0-246 GCF_000715545.1 Opisthorchis viverrini
GCGGTGATTCCTCTGCCTACTCACCACAGTATAATTTTGAGATGTTCCATGACGGTTAGCCGAAACTTGTGACGTGACAAGCAGATACCACGCAACAATGCTGAAGAGTTGTAGAGCTAATTGGATGCAGATTTTCACGGCCGACAAGACCTGGATCACAGCGCACTCACCAGCTCCTTGCACCTTAGCAGACTTTGCATTCTACTCGGTGGATAGCCCACTTTATGAGATAATCTACCCGGAAAA
>NW_008783739.1:0-246 GCF_000715545.1 Opisthorchis viverrini
TTTGGAGCTCATCAGATAGGCTCTCTTGCTTCGTAACTGGATTTCCCGCTGAATTGATGTGGAGATATACACTGGTTAGCCAATTCAACTGTAGGTATTCAGTCGAGTTTCAGTTTAATCTACTGCTATCATCAACTCGATTTGCAAAAGAATGTGTATCTCTACATACATTCAGTTTGGGATTCAAGCACCAAATAAAACTGATTTAACTGAGCCCACCAACTGAACGTTGGGAAGGACAAAACT
>NW_008783740.1:0-246 GCF_000715545.1 Opisthorchis viverrini
GGTTCGAACGACACACTTTCCGGTCAGTAAATTCGCGTGCTAACCACTGAGCCACTACACCCCCTGAGATTCAGGGAAATACCACTTTGACGCCATAAGTGTTACGATTTAGTAAACGGAACCTGAGCCTTGCAGGTTAGTGCGTTGATATGATCTATCGGAATTAGTTCAACTTCCAGAATACGTAAAATGTTGCATAACCTCTAGTGCCTCTTCCTGTATTGCAAGTTGGGTGTTCAGTGACTG
>NW_008783741.1:0-246 GCF_000715545.1 Opisthorchis viverrini
TTATGTTCTTTTCTCTAGTAATTAACTAATTTTAAAAAGAGCTTCTACAATTTGAGGCCCTCTGTGACCTGGCTTTACCACCGCATGGTTATTTAACCAAGGTCATTTCAAACGTTAGAGGTGCTCGCCAGACTTTCGTACAGTCGTCGCATCGACCGTCTATCCGGTCCAATTGTAGCTTGCTGCGAAGCGAATATCAGGCGCTTAAATTTGTAGCAATAACCAAACACACATATCTATATCCAC
>NW_008783742.1:0-246 GCF_000715545.1 Opisthorchis viverrini
GTTAGTCTGTGTGGCTACCATTCCCGTTCGAAACCCTCCTCCTCAGAGGGCACTTCCCTCCCAATTGTAAACAACTGCTATAGACCCTGGAAACTGAGAGGTACCGAAGCCTTGTCTGATTTTTACAGTTCCGCTCAACGGAGAACCGTCGTTTCACAACAAAGTATACTTTCTTGGGATATTCAGATTAAGTTCGAGATGACTCGGTGGTAATAGGGCGAATTTACTGACTGGAGGGGCCGTGGT
>NW_008783743.1:0-246 GCF_000715545.1 Opisthorchis viverrini
AGCTAGGCACCGAAAGGGTATTAAAGCTGGACATTTATTTTTGAACGATTGTATGGAACCAGGACCTGGTACCACGGGAGGTAGCGCCTCCGTTGTCATCCAGATCTTCGCAGTGTGGTCAAAGAATCTCCCACGAAATCCACCATAGTGTCCGCTCGCGTCCACGACGATTCGTGGCATGATCTTTCACAGATTAGTAGATGACCCATGTACCGGTGTATGCTACTGATGAAGCGTGCAAGTAGT
>NW_008783744.1:0-246 GCF_000715545.1 Opisthorchis viverrini
CTCATGTATGAAATTAACTGCAACATTTACAACATTATGAATGCCCCATCTATGTCAGTGTGAACATTATTTAGTGTAATCAACCATCACAATGATAGCTTCAGCGTTAATAACTATGGCAATCTATCCCTCACAGCATAAATGCTCCTTACCTTCATCCAACTGTGCTATTGGCCCTGGTGATCTTGGATTGCAGAGTAGCCGAAACTCTAGGCTCCAAACGTCGATAACAATAAACGCTACATC
>NW_008783745.1:0-246 GCF_000715545.1 Opisthorchis viverrini
AAAACTCATTTGGCTCCAACAATTCTGTGTTGTGATCACGGGAACGCCATCCGTACCAAACTCTATGCATGTGTTCAGTGGATTCAAAAAGGCGTTGCTTGTATTCCATCGATGTGAAGACGCGCCAAACACGACTGATGTGAATACATGCTGCTCAACTAGTCCGACAGAAAATCTTGAAGATAAATAAATCAGAGTTTTGAAAACTGACAGACTGATTTGCTTTACCATCAATTTGTTTGTTGC
>NW_008783746.1:0-246 GCF_000715545.1 Opisthorchis viverrini
GATTTTGTCAGTAGTTTTCAGTTCTAGGGATTTACTCCTATCCTCTCAATTTTCCCTGTTTACACAACATGAGGTTTGTTCACGAACTTTTGTGCAGTGAAATACATGTACTTCGGAATTCGTCATCCATGCAGGGATACTAGAATACATGGAACTTTGATGACTGTTTGTGAGGTCAGTGGGTAGACTGTTCAGGACACGTTAGAAACCGTCAATGGCTGTCAATGGAAGCAGACGGATTGCAGC
>NW_008783747.1:0-246 GCF_000715545.1 Opisthorchis viverrini
CCCATCCAGGGAGGCGGTAGTTGTCGACCTAACCCAGTTTACCTGTTAGTGTTTTCGTACTTCATTGCCAGGCCATACACTGTTTACCTCTCGGTTGTTTTCACTCGGCACTGGGCTGAGCGAAAATGGCTCTGCCAGGCAGACAGTATTGTGGCATGCGGAGTACATGTCCTAACCGGCTTAACCTATGAACTATGGGTAATTCATGTATCGTGTGAGAGTTTCTTCCTCCTAAAACCACCTGGC
>NW_008783748.1:0-246 GCF_000715545.1 Opisthorchis viverrini
AACTGGGAATAAATGGCGTAAACGGGATGACTTCAAATGTCGTCCCGGAAAATATTCCATTATTGACGTTGTTGATGCTTCAGAAAAACATATTCTCGCCACCCCTCCGGGCTCTGTTAGTACCGAAGTGAGTGCTGCCATTGGTCTTCCCATTCAGTATGCTTGTTTTCAGAGATCTTCCCCGTCCAAACTCGACGGAGTGACTCAAGAACTGTTGGAAAAGCTTTTTAGCCCCGAAATTTTCGA
>NW_008783749.1:0-246 GCF_000715545.1 Opisthorchis viverrini
GTTCGGACAAAATCAGCAAATTACAAGCCAGAAAATCACCACGAGGGCACGGTCTTAGGGAATTTTTCCCCTCTGCACTTTGAAAGCTAGAATTTTACATAACGTGAACTGAAAAGCAACGTCGCTGACTGCAAACATATTTTTGACGAACAGTTGACCTCTCTATTCTTGAGTTCAGCTGTTGAAGTATCACGTCCTGCTCATCTGAGTGGAAGGCAGTGCAAACAGCAAGCCGTTTGGTAAATG
>NW_008783750.1:0-246 GCF_000715545.1 Opisthorchis viverrini
TACGGGCTGTTCTGTTGTATGGCCGTGAGCCCCCACTTGTTTGAGAAGCTGAACTAAAGCGTTTTCGGGTTTTTGGCAACGGTTGTCTCAAAACCAGAGTTTATGTGGGTCGGTGTCGGTGAATTCGTAGGGCGACAGTTAGATAGCGATTTTGCGGTTGTGCGCCAGGAACTTCGGTTGAAGAATGTCTTTTCGGTCTACGGCCACGTCATTGTTGTTATCTGAGACAGTTGGATCGCATCAGGT
>NW_008783751.1:0-246 GCF_000715545.1 Opisthorchis viverrini
TCCACCGGGACTTATACAGCTGCCCATGTTTTCAAATGAGATTCTTGTGCCCTTTTTGAAAAATGGGATGTCAGTGGAGCAGCTCCATTCAGCCGGGATTCCGTTTTCGTTCCAGATCTCCTGCAGTATGGTCGTCAGACTGTATATCAGGACCCCACCACCTACTTTGAAGAGTGCGGAGTATAGACCATCCGGACCGGGTGCCTTGAAGAGCTTGAGGATTGATATCTCACGCTGGATTTTGGT
>NW_008783752.1:0-246 GCF_000715545.1 Opisthorchis viverrini
ACTCAAAAGCCCATTGTAAAGTCCAGAGGAGCTACGTGTATCACCAGTAACTCATCTGTGGAGCTAGAATTAACTGGAGGACCAAGTTTAATCAAATACAGTGTACTTTATGACTGTTTGATTGTGCCTGCAGCCATGGGACTTGATTTAATTTGATTCCGAGTTCTGGCTGAACTAGTCGGTTCTCCATCTTAGAGGCTTCATTCTTGACCCTGATAAGGGCTCTGTATCCTTGGTACATGTTTT
>NW_008783753.1:0-246 GCF_000715545.1 Opisthorchis viverrini
TTGTGTACTGACGGATAATGAGCTGGAAAGTTTGAGAACAGTTGGCCTACACAAAAGAAAAACTAAAATTCCCATACAAATAGAATGAATGTGTTGAATACCTGACCCTTGGATTTTGTTGTGTTTCTTCCCTTGGTCGACTTATTGTCACGTATCCGCAGCCCAGTGGACTACAGAGTTATTTGGTTCTATCCCCTCAACGCTATCTTCAGGGCAGTAGGTTGTCTTTGGAGAGGCCTATTTTGA
>NW_008783754.1:0-246 GCF_000715545.1 Opisthorchis viverrini
AAGGCCGGAATTAACACCCCACGCAATTCTGACGAGTGTACTACATAGCTGGCCCCTTCCTCTTGTTTGGATTCTGGGTGCATCAACATGCGTCGGAAAAAACTCCACTGTCAATTAATCCCGATTTGGTCGGACCCTGCAAATGCCTGTAAGCTTCGCCTGCATATGATTGGTCGATCGTCCGGTTTCACGGATTCAGGATCCACCAATCGATAAGCAGGATCAAGGGTTTTGCCCAAGTTTCCC
>NW_008783755.1:0-246 GCF_000715545.1 Opisthorchis viverrini
CTATTAGCATTATCGATGCAACCTCACTACTTAGTTCTCTAAGTAATATTACTGTCTGAGGTCAGATTCATAGAAACTTTAGCTATCTCCGTTGACAAACTGACATGACGGCTCTTGAGTACTGCAGTCGCATAGATTTGCGCCGGCAATTCTCTCCGTCCTATTTCCACAGCTCCTGACCGTCATTCATGACCGCTCGTTTAGTTAAACCACGCACCATGCTGTAATCAGATGCGCAGAAATTTT
>NW_008783756.1:0-246 GCF_000715545.1 Opisthorchis viverrini
AACAGATGCAGCTGGCGTCCGTTTCGCTGGGATCTTCAGCATCCATTCAAATCTTCCCTACAATATTCAGTCAGTGAAGGGCTGATGACTTCGTAGTTCTTGCAGTTCACCTCAGTAGGATTTGCCAAATAAAGCAGAAGCATGCTTTTTGGAGTTGCACTATTCAGTGTCTTCGACGCCTGTAGTGTGAAGCCAGGTTCTCTAGAATAACTGACTAGTTTTCCCATTATTTCGACGCATCGAGTC
>NW_008783757.1:0-246 GCF_000715545.1 Opisthorchis viverrini
CCAGTGTTCGCTACCATATGCAGAGCTTCACTCATGAAGTGTATGCGTCGACTATTGTATGGAATTTGTGGAGCCTCCTGGCAATTAGCATTCGATAGACACAGAATCAGGATTTGCTACTGGTTTCAATAGGAGTTTGTCTTGGCAACCTGGCTGATCGAAATGCCATGCTCTGCAAATTCACCGACAATCAACTATTAAGTTCTTATCATTAAGAGACCGTCGCGAACGTAATATGAGTGAAGA
>NW_008783758.1:0-246 GCF_000715545.1 Opisthorchis viverrini
ACAAAGTTATGAGAGGGTGACTTCAATGCATTTCTAAAATCACTGATACTAAGTGCCGTTTTTCGTGTCGGTACGCATCACCGATTTTTCCTCAGTCTGAGTGCCTGAAACAGACAGATAAGTAAAAGCGCTTTTGAATATTACTGGGTTATCGACCGAGTTTGTCGGCCGTCCAAGTTTCCGTCTCTGCTCAAGTATTGCCGAAATATCGAGACGAAGCGGATATCACTTTCGTGTTCTGTGTGA
>NW_008783759.1:0-246 GCF_000715545.1 Opisthorchis viverrini
ATGTTCACGCAACTTCGAATTTCCTTCCAGGTATGGGTCTCAAACGAATTATTTCTTTCCGGTAGAACATACGCAAATGCCATTAATCATACTTACGAAATATATTTCTTATAAAATACTCTTCTTTTTCCAAGAGGCTTCCCGGAAGGTTATTCGCTTAAATGCAAATCATTTTTTCACTCACACATTCAGTCCCCCCACTCCCCCCGGGATGGATGTGTGCTCCGAAAAAACTATCAGCGTTTC
>NW_008783760.1:0-246 GCF_000715545.1 Opisthorchis viverrini
AAAGTACTTTTCTTATCCACTGGAGTCGATGACAGTGGTACTGTTGAATGCGATTGATTGCACATTTAATGAGAATCGAGACAAGTCACCAACAACTCTGTGTCTAGACATGTTTTGTGAGACGATCGAGTCTAAATCGGACTGACAGCGTTTTCGTTCCACAATCTTGTGCATTCCGTACTTCCCTGCCAATTACGGAGCCTTTTTCCTAGTCAAAAAGTAAACCATAGAAGGCAAGTTTTGATC
>NW_008783761.1:0-246 GCF_000715545.1 Opisthorchis viverrini
ACAATGTTACTTCTCACCTCTTTTATATCATAGATGCAGGTGTTTTTTAAGCTGACCTAAGAGACTTGTACTAATGCCTGATGATCAACGATAAAAACGACGCATTCACGATCCCACGCACTGCTTTCTATAAAGGAGCTTTTAGCGTTTGTAATCTATGTCCAACTGCCAAATAAACGCAATGCAGAAACAATGCAGCCATTCACAGAGATCCATGGTCTGTCTACAAAACACGCAAGCAAGATC
>NW_008783762.1:0-246 GCF_000715545.1 Opisthorchis viverrini
CATGGCTTGTGTTTCCCAAATTTAATCACTTGTTTAACTGAGTACTTTGCGTTCAAGCAGTTGGGTAGTGTTCAAGCTGGTATAGTTTGGCTGGGAAACTTTATCTCTGGTTGGAGTAACATTGGCATAACGGATTTATATGGGTTGAGTGTCACGCACTCAACGTCACACTGCAGAGATCACATCAAAGTCTGAACACGTACTCAGAGGAATCTCAGTTGATCAGTCATTCTCTCCTGCTGAGTG
>NW_008783763.1:0-246 GCF_000715545.1 Opisthorchis viverrini
TTCTTTTCATCTTTTGTGATGATTGTTGGTGTTGGTCTTTATTAATTATTCTCTCCTACACGCATCCCGGATCTGGGTAAACACTGATACGCACGACCATATGCACGCGTCAGCTAGCCAATCAGGGCAACAATGACATTTCTTACGTGTTCCAGCCACCTACAGAGGAACCATCATTACCACACACTGTACAAGGTTAAAAGAGCAGTTTACTTTGTTCTGAATGGGAGAAAGGTCCACAAATGA
>NW_008783764.1:0-246 GCF_000715545.1 Opisthorchis viverrini
AATGACTGTCCCGAGTGCATTTTCTAATGGTTCTATATAGTCTACCTGGATTCAGGTCTGGGGGTTACCGTGGCGTTTTTTTAAATGATTGAATGGAGGCGAAGTGTTTGCAGAAAGTGATCGCGTTCCGTGAGAGAAGTCCAATTGGTCTGCAGGAATTTCTTAACGAGTGTACGCCAAAACAATCGATGGTTAGAACAGGCAGGCTCTCACGGTAACCCTGATTGATTTTCACTCCTGTTTTCA
>NW_008783765.1:0-246 GCF_000715545.1 Opisthorchis viverrini
TACACAGCCCCTCTCAGACCGGAACCCAGCTTGCCGTTCTCGGGTCCTTCCTTCACGTGCCTTCGTAAGACGAGGTAAAATAAGCGACGTCAAGAGTATGGTTAAAACAGGGGTCCAGTTAGTTCCTTTATGATCGCCACTCCCACTGCGAGCACCCTATCTGAAAATGGGCACTAATACCGATGCATCCCAGTTAGTTGGGACGGTCTCTTTTGTTGAATAAGTTGGGGAAGCTCCGAGTGGGGA
>NW_008783766.1:0-246 GCF_000715545.1 Opisthorchis viverrini
GGCTACTGCGATTCATAACATGGCGGCTGGTAGCCAAAGGAGTTGATGTCACCAAGAATCATAGTGTGAGTAGGATAGAGTGTGTGGAATTGGTGAGCGGTCTCAGACAAGTCGAGCTGACATATGACGGTGTGGGGTCGTCTATATACGTTGAATCACTAGGAGGAAGAGGGTTAGAAATCCCAAGCCGAACAAAGTGTATAGATACCTCCCTCTCTTACACAACTATCGTTGCACTAGTTCGTC
>NW_008783767.1:0-246 GCF_000715545.1 Opisthorchis viverrini
CATATTAATTCATTAAGGAACGTTTTGAACTCTATCCGAGAACAGCTACCGAGGGTTGCTGGCGTACATAGTCTAAATGCGATATGCCCGCATGCAGATTCTCGCCTCTTTTGGGTGCAACACACACTAAGTGCATCTGCAACCTTGTTCTGTTTAAAAAATCAGCTCTGCCAATCAGACAGGAAAGTGTGATAAGCCATCGAATTTGTTTCAGTTTGCAAAACAGCTGTATTAAAATGCTTTTGT
>NW_008783768.1:0-246 GCF_000715545.1 Opisthorchis viverrini
TGAACTGGCTAAAGGTCAGTACATTAGCTGGATGGTCTTCAGCATTTTCAGACTTTATTTATTGCCTTCTCAGCTGCTTTTCTGGCCGTTTGGTTGCTTAGTAGCCCTAATTTTTGGCACCAACAAGGCCGCCATTGAGCTTGTTCTCAAGGTATGTTTGACGAATCACAACATGCGTGTTTTAAAGTGCCCGAAAGCTCATGAAAGTTTATTCACCAGCTGGCTGTTGAACATAAAATTCTTTCA
>NW_008783769.1:0-246 GCF_000715545.1 Opisthorchis viverrini
GAACCCACATAAATTTACCTGTCTGAAGAGAAATACCACGTACCTCATTTGTCCGTCAAGGGATTCCAGAAAACCGGTTTTTGTCTGCATTTAACCCTGATATGCTAGCACATAGCCGCTTCATTTAAACAAATTAAGGCAAATCCAACATTCAGGGAATTAATGCGTGCATGGTTTTCTATCAAATGCACCGGACAGCAGAATTGCAACTGAGCTTCACTCACAGAAAATCAATCATGCAAATCA
>NW_008783770.1:0-246 GCF_000715545.1 Opisthorchis viverrini
AAAACTTTGATCGTTCATCAGTTGTTCCCAGGGGAATACATTTGTGACCATTTCTATTCAATTAAGCTTCTTGTATTCTTACAAATCAATCAAAGCGCTCAAAAAAGAGATGCACTTACAAATGAACTAGAGGGTGAAGTATTGACCCACAAAGATGAAAAAATACCTGGTGTAAAAAAGCTCGAGATTTAGAAGACTCTGGTTCACTATTTCACACAAGACTGGGAATAGAAATTTAGGAACCAT
>NW_008783771.1:0-246 GCF_000715545.1 Opisthorchis viverrini
CACACACTTTGATCATTTTTGTGGGACTGGAGTGAGGGATTCTACATATTTTAGTTCACTCGGAATCCCTAGCAAGAGATGCGCTATTCCTTATACTGTAATAAAGCGGCGGTCCACAAAAGTTCGTGGTAAGGATTTGTCTGGTCAGTGGAGCTGATGGGTTGGGTTTTCTCTTTCGCTTTGCTCACACGCATCGCACCAGCTGAGAAGATACCCGTTGGGTCACCGCCAGTGCTTTCGGTGTCT
>NW_008783772.1:0-246 GCF_000715545.1 Opisthorchis viverrini
GTCAAACAAGCCTGATCGTATCTTAAAAGATTCAGGCCTGTGACAGTAATGTATAAATAAACGCGGATGATCGCACTTACTGATTTTGGACTTACTCAGTTTGGAAGTACTCAGTTAGTGCGAGACAGTAATGTCATTCTTATTTCGTTCCAAATTAAGGCCAGTTTTGGGGTGAGTGACCGTAAAATCTTGAATGTTTCTATCTCGAAATTTCTTCTACTTTATTTCTGAGAATAATCGAAAAAA
>NW_008783773.1:0-246 GCF_000715545.1 Opisthorchis viverrini
TACTCGCTTAGGCAGCCTGACTCAAAAATGACATCAAGAAAACCATGAGCATCGATTCACAGGTATAGTTTACAGCGAATTTAACCAGTCACAGTGGAAATTAAGAAGACTCCATCTTATAGGGCGAGGTATATCGTTTGCGCCCGGACTTTCGATAGAATCTTTCATACCTCTCTGCAAAGTCAGGGGTTATCTTGATCGGGAGTGTAGTGAGAAAGTTTGAACATCCAACTAGTGGTTTCTTAA
>NW_008783774.1:0-246 GCF_000715545.1 Opisthorchis viverrini
AGGCTGAAGGCTGGAGAAACCCTGATTGCTTCACTTTGGAGCAGGCAAATTCCAGTCCTTAAAGATAATCCGATGTCCAGACAGATTATTTTCATTACCTCATTGCTGCTTTCATAACATCATTTCCGTCATATGTCAACCACTCGACAGTTTCAAGGAGCAAACATTATAACCGTCCAGTTTATAGAAAAGCCAGCGATTTCGAAAAGGTGAAGATTAGCCAGCTGGCATGAACTAAAGCTGAAA
>NW_008783775.1:0-246 GCF_000715545.1 Opisthorchis viverrini
TCTTGGGTACTACCTTCGGAGAAACATCCTTCCTTAGCGCTTTGTTAGTGTGTGCACTACGCCTATCACCATATAACTAGGCAATTTAAAGAAAACCTACGCCGCACGGAGCAAACGTTGCATAACAGTCAAAAAGATAAACATCGCCACCGGTCGCCCATATCGAATTGTCGATTTTATTTCGCGGTTGGTGACTAGTAGAGGAAGTGCCCCGTTGTCCACGGCTCTTAAATATAAAAAAAATGC
>NW_008783776.1:0-246 GCF_000715545.1 Opisthorchis viverrini
CGATGTGTAATGCAATGTCGCGCCTGCCAGTCCTGGTGACATTGTAAATGTATGGGTTTGCAGGATGATTCGTTTGTCCAAACGACTTTGCCTTGGGAATACGACGAATTTCACAAAAAACGAGGTTCTCAGGAACGAACACAAGGGTCCATTCCTAAGTGAAGAACACTGGTGCGAATTTTCCGTTCAGAAAATCCAATACTTTCACCAATTAGCCACGGCAAACAAAGACAAAGAACATGGAGG
>NW_008783777.1:0-246 GCF_000715545.1 Opisthorchis viverrini
CATATTAAAAAATGCACGCTGCCCCAGCGGCTTCAGCACGACAGAAAGAGAAACAGGATGACATTCTTGAAAACCCAGGTTCAATCAAATTGCCATGTGGAAGAATCCCGAATGACAGACAGGTAGAGCGGCGATTGCGTCAAATGCTTACCAGGAGCAAATTCAACACTGAAACTTTTGTAGTGGTCAACAATAAATGCGGACAGCAACAGAAACCAACCTACATGGACCCGACTATTTGATTGA
>NW_008783778.1:0-246 GCF_000715545.1 Opisthorchis viverrini
AAAAAAAAACGAAGACCTAGGACTTACTTTATCATAATACGAATGCGAAAACCAAGTGTGGCCAGGTCTGTCAATGCGGATGTTGTCGATGATGATGTCCTATTCGAATGTTGACAGCTGGCCGTGCTTCGCTTTCGACCATCATCGGTCGCCCGCGTCTGTCTGTCCCGCACCGTAACGACCAATGATGTGTGTGATGTGTGCTGTCCGCCTTCAGATGATTCGGCGCGTTTGCGAACCAATCAT
>NW_008783779.1:0-246 GCF_000715545.1 Opisthorchis viverrini
TTAAGTAGAGTGATTGCTCATTACAATGGAATGCTGACTCAAGCTCGCACGCCTACGATATCCAGACCATTACCAATGTACCATTGTTCATGACGTCACTGAAGTGCATTTAATCTCATTGTATTAGGCATGTTGGCCTCACTCCTTGATTGTGGACAAGTAAATTTGCTCTGTTCAAGCTCTTCCATCTGTGTCAAAGGCGCGTAGGCGTTAAATTGTAACCAACTCCGTCGTTGCAATGCTTCT
>NW_008783780.1:0-246 GCF_000715545.1 Opisthorchis viverrini
GATTCACACCACAGCAGCTGATGGCCGAGCTGGTGGGACTCATCAAGCATCAAGAATCTGGATCTGGCTAGCTTATGGAGAACGGCTTTAGATAAGCTGAAGTGACACGTGACGGCGTGTCAATAAACATAGAATCATTAGCGAAAAACGAGATAGGTAGAAGAACTTGAATGCGGAAGATGAAAACTAGCTGAATCACTTCTCTGATGCTTAGTTACCAGGCCACTCGAAGGAAGCACGAGGGCT
>NW_008783781.1:0-246 GCF_000715545.1 Opisthorchis viverrini
TAATTCAGGAAACAGGAGCTTCTGACATAATCCTTATTACCCCTTTGAAACTCTTCGCTTCATACATACTGTTGACATACGCACTCGCACAGTTACAATTCTAGAATCGTAAAAATATTGGATGGATTGGTTGGTATCTTCCTGTTTGGCTCCTTATGAGCTCAGGGTCAGACAGTGACATTGTCGGAGCAAATATCAAAGAGAAAAGCACCATAAATTTACATAAAGGAGACTACTCACAAGGTT
>NW_008783782.1:0-246 GCF_000715545.1 Opisthorchis viverrini
CAGAATGTGTGTCATTGACAAATCAACTGGGTACCGGTTCTCTTGGTGGCCGATTAGCCTGTAGGCAGGTGAGCAACTCCCTTTTGTCCGAACCATAAGTTTCTCTGTCATTGGTTCTGACGACCCGATGCCAAATGCGCGATTGTGTCAGCTTTCGCTTTCCGACCATGTTATTGGACTTGCCGTTTCACCTACCTTTCCTCATGACTGACGCCCACTTCAGAATTTCGTAGCATGGGTCTCATT
>NW_008783783.1:0-246 GCF_000715545.1 Opisthorchis viverrini
GGTTTTCGATCGCTTCAGAGAGTTAAACCGCACAAAGCCGGTGTGTTTCGGATTCGGAAGAATGGCACTGCAATGCAGTGAAGATTTTCGAAGATTCATCAAAACACCCTTATTACAGCTGTCGCCTCAGGTGCTTATCGTGTTCCTCTGACTCTACTCGTTTAAGGTAAAATCGACACAATACTGGTCCAGATAAGACTGGAAGGTGGCCCCGACCGCGGTAAAAGATAACGTACCCCTTGGAAT
>NW_008783784.1:0-246 GCF_000715545.1 Opisthorchis viverrini
GCCGGCGGAAATTTATCTACCAAACTTTCCGAAATACTGTACTATATTCATTCAATAGCCACGAAAATGAAGTTGACAGTAATCAACTCAGCTAAATCCCTATGGTTGATTATCAAAAATATGAATATGATCTGCTTGCTCTTCTAAAATTTGCCGTTATTTTTCTCCGCGAGACTTCAAATTGTCAAGTGAGCTTTAATGAGCAACACTTTAATCGGGTAACCTCAGATAGTCAAAAAAATAGTG
>NW_008783785.1:0-246 GCF_000715545.1 Opisthorchis viverrini
GGTGGCAAAACAAAGTGACTCATAAACTATGACGACCACGCCCACAATTTGGCGAGCTTACCCTTAATTTGGTAACTGTCGGGTAGGAAATCCGGGCTCCTTCTGGTTGTATCAAGCTGGAAATCTAAGATTCTGCAAACTCCAAAGCTCACACCTAATAAAGACAACAATAAAATGGCAATTCACTGATCCAGTGCAATGTTCTATAACACGAGTAAGCTGAAGACAAAACAAACTCTGACTCCG
>NW_008783786.1:0-246 GCF_000715545.1 Opisthorchis viverrini
GATCTAACACTCCATTCCTTGGGGGCAAAAACCGCTACTACTTTTGCTGAATTCAGCGTTGAAATGAGCACTAAAATGTTTATCGCGTAGACTGCGGTTGTTCATTTGCATCCAACATACTTCATGAAAACTGTCTTTTCTAAGGCATCTCAGATCTCAAAATATTCATTTTATCTTGACTGGTGCACAACTTTTATCGTCAACATGACACGTTGACTATTCATGGCTAACTTTTTATTAATTTGG
>NW_008783787.1:0-246 GCF_000715545.1 Opisthorchis viverrini
CGAACTGGCGTCTAGCATGTTTGGCGTGAGTTAAAATCACTGCTGCATAATGCAGTCAATGGGTGAGTAAAACCAACCATCAGACGTTACACATCCCAGATCCTCCGTTTTGAGTTTGCTAAATAGGAGCTACTCCAAACTAAATAGTTGCAGTCTTGAGATCCTAGTAACCTTAGGATTCACTTAATCCATTCAGTTGTGAACCTTGCCCAGCATGTGGAACCAACTGATGCAGAATAGCCTGTG
>NW_008783788.1:0-246 GCF_000715545.1 Opisthorchis viverrini
ATGGGCACATGATCATCATCGTTATGTGATAAGCAAATATTCACCATCGGTGTGACGGTGATACTAATGATGGTGGAGACGTGCGTGTCCAATGTCTTCTTCTTGGAACTTTGCTTTGCCTCTCTTGAAAAGCGAGATCCATTGCGGCGTTTTGCGAATCGCTTTGTAGCATTTGCGTTACAACAGTCAATGAAATTCCAGGAATGTTCAGGAGGACGCGTTCAAAGAAAAGATGGCTATTCAGTT
>NW_008783789.1:0-246 GCF_000715545.1 Opisthorchis viverrini
TCACAACACCATCGTCAGTAGCGTACCGTATGCTGGCCAGCCGAGAGCGGATCCACCCTGAAAACTGGATCGCGTGAAATGTCTCATTATCTCCCGTAGTTT
The DNA here is from genome assembly GCF_000715545.1 of Opisthorchis viverrini. Lineage (NCBI taxonomy): Eukaryota > Metazoa > Platyhelminthes > Trematoda > Opisthorchiida > Opisthorchiidae > Opisthorchis > Opisthorchis viverrini. The sequence continues at coordinate 103 of NW_008783789.1, forward strand.
CAAGAATAAATGAGTGTGAATCTATTGATAGCAGCTGCTTAAACTGCTCGATGAGTTGATGTGTGTCCCTTTGAGTCCGGAGCAATAAATGGATGTCATGACGAACTGCGCCATGCCGAGATTGCCGTATTCGCTTTCGCTCTA
>NW_008783790.1:0-246 GCF_000715545.1 Opisthorchis viverrini
GAATAGACAGACCGAACCCGGTTCGTCTGTACCTTGATTGTCACACTGACTTACGAATTTCCAAGATCTCAATCTTCAAATCCGCTAAACCTACTGAACTAATAATTGGATAGGATGAGCGAGACTCCCATCCGAGCAGTCGTCACCGGAGAAGAGACAGTCAACACGTGACTAGCTGATATGGTTTCCTTGATTGACGGGTGACTGGCGCCATATTCCTCCCAAATGCGAGATAATCACAGCTAC
>NW_008783791.1:0-246 GCF_000715545.1 Opisthorchis viverrini
TTACGGACGCATGTGGTTGCATCATGAGCTTCGGCTGGTTGCGATCGCCTACAGCGCGGATGGACGCAGCTCTAAAACTGCACGCTTAAGCTCCAGTCGTCCGGCCGAAGAGTGTAAAAGAAGGAAATGTTCATCGCCTCTTGCAAAAGGCAAACCTATTCGACACTTTGGGGCCGGATGAGGTCCATCCAAGGACCTAGAAGGAAACGCCGAAGAGGCTTCAGCAACCTTGGGAGCAGTTTCTAT
>NW_008783792.1:0-246 GCF_000715545.1 Opisthorchis viverrini
GAAGCATTGACATTTACGAATTCATGATCTGTCAACTGGGACATTTCCAGGTAGAATTTTTACGACAATTTGACGGTTCTGGTGCGACCACATCACTAGTGTTTCGAGCAAGCAAAAACTGTGAGTTTTGACATTGAAACAAACAGTTTGATGTGAATGCAATAACCAACCTTCCCTCCCAGAATGCTTCTCGATCGCAATGTGACTATTTATCAATATAAGCAATATTCAAGACAGGACACCAAA
>NW_008783793.1:0-246 GCF_000715545.1 Opisthorchis viverrini
CTGAATTGTTGATCAATTCCAAGCGATGTTATCAAAGACGAGAAGAGGTCTTTCGATAGAAAAGTCGACTGAATGTCGGCGCCAAGTATAGCTACGTACTGCTTCGTGCTGAATCCGGTTTTCCGAATAAATATCCTGTAGACAAGCAACACTCATGATAAATAATCACAAGTCTCGAGTAAACATTGTCAAACACTCGAATCCTTTTGGCGCTTACCGTTCAACTGCTGTTTCCCAATAACTCCC
>NW_008783794.1:0-246 GCF_000715545.1 Opisthorchis viverrini
AATGTCCACGTTGTCCTGGGCCTAACGAGGATCTTAACTTTTCCGCACTCACTCCGTTTGGTCTCCAGGCCAGCGGGCTCCGCAGTCTCCTCAAGGTCCTGCCGCAAGGTTTGAACATCCCCAAACTCAAAGGGTGGTGGCCAGGTAACCTTCATCCTAATCTTCATCACGACACCAACTAAAAGGAAGAATGCCTTCCACGCTGAGTAATTTATTAGAAAAATGCCAACTGATCGGTTACAGGCT
>NW_008783795.1:0-246 GCF_000715545.1 Opisthorchis viverrini
ACTACAACCAAGATACTTATTTAATAGATTGTGTAATTCGCTGAACTTCACAGATTCCTGACAATACATTCAACTGACCAATCATGTGTTGCCTTGTTCGGCCCTCGCTCCGTCCGGCCAAAACTTTCAACTGAACAATACTTCAGAGTAAGAAACAATCTAAATGCTTCCAAATGTTGCTCCACATACGTATGGGGTGGTACGTAAGCATTCTATGCGGGAAACTGCCAGGAGATCAGCGGATTT
>NW_008783796.1:0-246 GCF_000715545.1 Opisthorchis viverrini
TAAGCGTAGACTCCTTAGCACCAATCCCTGGTGGGCAAGATAATTTTTGGCAGTCGTCCATAAAAGATTCTAAGCTACCTCGGTCCGACTCGCCGGGCTTTGGAAGGAGACTAGGAGCCATGTGATGGTTGGCGAAAAGTCGGCTGATGTGATATGCAAGGAGGGAAAACTGACATTTATGCATGCACGATGGCACGATCGAAATGAAGAATGACAGTCATCATCATCATTGTTAGCTGTAAGAAC
>NW_008783797.1:0-246 GCF_000715545.1 Opisthorchis viverrini
AAAAGAGCAGTTTACAAGTGCTACAGAGTAACCGCGGTGGTTAGAAATTGTGAACACATCTGGTTACCTGCTATTTCCGGCCACATAACTCATGCCATAGTGCTCTGTAGCAGACATTATGTCACTTTTTCCTACTTTACGCCACGAGTCTAGACAGGGCTTCTTTATTGCCTTGTTTGAATGACAGCATACACCACCGTGTACTCTCTGTTGACCCAAGAATATCACTGATCTATATCGGTCTTC
>NW_008783798.1:0-246 GCF_000715545.1 Opisthorchis viverrini
CGATTCCGTCATTCAGAAATGTTGCCGGTCGACGTCCACTGGCTTGAGGTGCTGACATCCTTCCAATGAACATTGTTGACAGAACTCTGCGCTTTCTGGCCATCCGCGAAAAATGAACGTGAACACGATAGCTGATCATGAAAGCCATTGACATTGACCAAAAACGGGACTGTCCTAAGACAGAAGCGTTGGAGCCTCCGGAGGCCAAGTAGGCATGATGAGGTGAGCAACATTGTCCACTGGGCC
>NW_008783799.1:0-246 GCF_000715545.1 Opisthorchis viverrini
TGAAGGTTCGAAAACGTACTCTTTCGAGGTCGGAAGTGAAGCACGTCGGTGTTCTGGCTCCTACGCTGCTCATTCTTTAACTGACTATAATTTGTGGGGAAGCGATGCGGGAGCAGAAAGTTAGCGAACCGGTTCGGTACTCTCTAGCGGATCAATTCGAAAAATTCGCCACCAAAAACGAAGCTAAACAAGTAAGGGTGACTGCCAGCTCGTCCGAAGATCTAATCAAACAGGCTAACCATGTAT
>NW_008783800.1:0-246 GCF_000715545.1 Opisthorchis viverrini
CAAATGATTGGCTCGTCCGAGTCACGTGACCTATGCACGAACATACGGCTGCTCCATTCGAGGACTAGCCGCCTAAGAGTTTTGATCGAGTGCCTGCCTGTGGCTCCGTTGAACATCTAGATGAGCCTTGGCGTAGTGGACGGCGTGGCAGTTTTTAGAATCCGGGGGACTTCGTCCGGCTTCTTTTCGATCTAATTTGTCAACATTTTTCTAGACAGGACATCGCCGATTTTGTCAACAGTCATA
>NW_008783801.1:0-246 GCF_000715545.1 Opisthorchis viverrini
GCGTCACTCGAAGATACCGTTTGACCGTTGCGGTACTCGACATCTTACGTCATCTTGTTCGAAATAAAGTTTCCAACTTCTGGAACAATTTTGAAGGAAACCGTATCCAAGGACACCGAAACGATTGAATCTGCGGAGGAAACAATTGCAATGCAGTTTGCTTCACGCCCCGGTTCTTGTAAGTCACTTTGTGCTTCCAGTCATAGTGTAGCTCAGGAAGCTTTAATGATTGCTCAGCTCCAGGAG
>NW_008783802.1:0-246 GCF_000715545.1 Opisthorchis viverrini
AGAGAATAATGAATAGAGCAATGAACAGACTATTAATCATGTTCATCACAGATGGACTCTGTCGATTGCCGCAGATAGTTATTCCCGGGTTACCTTTTGTATTTGCTGGGGTTTCCTACGTTGATCGCGCGCTTAGCAGCTTTCTTAAAGGAGCCTTTGTTGAGAGAATTTCGGTAAATCGATGTGGCAAAAACATGTAGTTTCAAGAAATAATTGGAGGAGTTCTTTTAAAATTCGTTTATAATG
>NW_008783803.1:0-246 GCF_000715545.1 Opisthorchis viverrini
ATTCTACTTCTAAGTTAGCAGGTATGTTCCATTTGGCGATGCTAACGCTTGAAGACTGCTTCACTGCCTCAGAACTCCCATAAAACTGTTCCATTGCGATCCCTGTTTCCCAGACCAACATATGTACGTTCACAAAGTGTAGCTAGAGATGCACATCAATATGTAAATTAACCTTGTGTCAGCAGGAGATCCAACTGTATAACAGCTGATAATGCCTTCTATAGGGGTCCTCAACTGGATGTACTT
>NW_008783804.1:0-246 GCF_000715545.1 Opisthorchis viverrini
GAGTTTCGCAGGATTCTTAAGATTCTTGGTTTTTTGTTGGTTTTTGGTCGACTTTGATTTTAATCCCATCCGATTCTTAATTTTGAGGAATTCTTTTTGACTTCCATGTGATTTCTCTATGGCATCTCTATATTTTATGACCTCGGGATACACTCGAATTACTGCGAATATTATACGATATTCTCGTTCCTATCCACTTTGTACACTTTCAAAATTACGAATTGGTTAGACCAGATTAAAAATTGT
>NW_008783805.1:0-246 GCF_000715545.1 Opisthorchis viverrini
CCGGAATCCACACCACTAAAGCGATGTCCTCCTGGCATTTGTAAAATCCTCATTTTGTGCAGCAAACTACGGCTAGTCAAAGTATAGCATAGGGTGCACAAATTCTACAAGAAAATGGCTTCAAATGTAGGATGAAACAGAAAGGTGCGCCAGTACTGGGAAAAACTGAAAACGGACCAGACTTTCTCAAGAGAAACACATCTATCGTGATAAACAAGCGCAGAACGAAATTAAGATAGACTGGCC
>NW_008783806.1:0-246 GCF_000715545.1 Opisthorchis viverrini
TGTTTGGTTCCTGACTCCCCTAGCCCCTGGCAACAAGACCTGTGTGACAGGAAAGGGTCACCATTGGCCACTAGTGTTTACCTTTGCTTATCAGGCGAGATCACTGGTGATGCAACAAACAGCGCGATGTGCTGACGGCTTTGATGTGCTATTCATTCTCATGTAGATCCCGCTGATCTGGATTTTTTATCTGGACAGAACTGACCAAAGTTGTTTATTAATAATAATAATTGTTCAGCTGTAGCA
>NW_008783807.1:0-246 GCF_000715545.1 Opisthorchis viverrini
GGGTCGAGTTTACAATGCTGCGGTGCTCTTCATATTACTGTATGGATCAGGGACCTGGCCGCTGTGCACCGACGACGTCAAAGGACTTTCAGTGTTTCACCATCGATGTCTTCGGTGCATTGTTTGAGTTTGGTGAGAACGCCGAATGAGCAATGCTGATGTACTTCGAATGGCATTCGGAAGAATCAACTCACCCTCGATAGCTAAAATGATCACGCTGCATAGGTTTCGCTGGTTTGGCCACGT
>NW_008783808.1:0-246 GCF_000715545.1 Opisthorchis viverrini
CACCCAAGCATCTCGAGTTTTCCTGAAGATGAATAATTCCTTATATGGACCCTTGAACAACTGTCCTCCAACGACCACTTCACTCACCTGCTGGTAGGTGACTTCAACGCTCCAAAGGCCCTCCGGACGGAGGCACAGTGTGTGGAATCAAGCGGACACTTTGCAGCGGCGCTGGTTGAAATAGATTAACAGAGTGCTTGGACTCAACATGTTGTTTCACCCACCAGATACCGCGCTGGCCAACTA
>NW_008783809.1:0-246 GCF_000715545.1 Opisthorchis viverrini
AGGAAAACCACTTCTAGGAGGGGTTCAACGTTCCATACCCCATGATGTGGACTAGTATAAAACCAAAGGATTCAATCGTTTAGTTTTAGATTTTGAGTAAACTCAGATTTTAATGAATGGGTTTTCTTGGAAATTTTGAGGATTTGTAGAAATTCCGGAGGGTTAACGATCTTATTGATTTAACTGGGCGATATTCTGTTAGACGAGTTAGCTTACAGTCGTACAACGTTTGATTCAACCTTCTTT
>NW_008783810.1:0-246 GCF_000715545.1 Opisthorchis viverrini
TGGCAGTTTGGCACCGTAAGTGTATTACAGCTGAAGGATTACAATTTTTTTCGATTCTTGGTCTCCTTGTCCGGATAACCTCCGTTGGTATCGTTCAAAGACGAGAATAAGGTCATTGGTCAACACTCGGCTGCTCTATTTGCCTGCATCTGGGAAAAAGTGTCGCAGGCAACTGAGGAGACTAGTTGATAGTGCTCACCTTTTGTCTAGGGGCCGTACTGTAGTGGTTACCGGCCCTATGGAGTC
>NW_008783811.1:0-246 GCF_000715545.1 Opisthorchis viverrini
AAGTTTGGCAAATACCACGCCCACTTCACTTGACCCAAATGCACCCAGGGTGGTTAATGACGTGTCCCAGTAAGAATAACGCTTTTCCAGATGTGTCAGAAAGGGTTTTGGGGGGAGGGGGGCAAATGTACCGAGAAGTCGGGATCTAACAGTTTGGGGATGACCTGTCGTCCCAACTAGGCAAAACGCCCAAGGGGATGGATGATCAACGTCTTACGGATGGACTGGGGTCGTTTGACGTTACCT
>NW_008783812.1:0-246 GCF_000715545.1 Opisthorchis viverrini
TTGATACAGAACCACTCATCACCAAGACTATGATCAGAATAGACGCATAACTTAGCGTGGGAAACCAAGTGGCTCTCATGTGGATTCGTTATAACGGGGACACAGTAATCCACTCAGCACGGCTAAACTGATTCTAACCTTTCCGTCAGCTCGTGCAATTCGTTCACAAAGAAAAAATCAAAGCCAGTTTTTATAGCCACACTTTTTTCTTGCCCTTTTGCTTGGAGCAGCGTACTCAGGCCTCAG
>NW_008783813.1:0-246 GCF_000715545.1 Opisthorchis viverrini
CAAAGTAACAGATTTTTCTTTGGAGTCAAAAAAATTCGATTAGTGGCTTCAATATATATGCACAGTGAGGGATGATTTGCCAGTAGAAATTAATGATACTTTGAAACGACGAAGTTGTGAGAGTTGTTATGACGAAGTTGTTGGGAGAGGCGAGTGTGGGAAAGACTCTAGGGCAAAAACGTGATCGTGCAGTGGTAATATACCTGTGGCGTCAATGTCGTGGCCCAGAAAATGTAGGCTAATAAC
>NW_008783814.1:0-246 GCF_000715545.1 Opisthorchis viverrini
GGCCCATAGTGAGCCAGCAGTCGGCTTTGACAACAGCACGCGACCCCAGGGTCATCCTCCGGCAAAGTCCACCCGAAGGAACTCCGTTCGATTGTGGTGTATACACAGGCGGTATTACGGGTTATTTAGCAAACCAGGTACAAAATATGTCATTTTCAAACTGAACTTTCTCTCCAGTATACACTCCTGATCACAAGGTTACAGACAGGCCGACACGAAAAATCTATTGACATCTCCACATTGGTA
>NW_008783815.1:0-246 GCF_000715545.1 Opisthorchis viverrini
AAGACCGGTCCTCCAAGTTTTTCTGGATTTGACGCAGGGTTCTCTCCTTTAGAATGAGGTACCGGAAACAACCTAGCCTATTTTTAGTGATGATTACGCCCAAACATGTGTGGACTTACGATATACTTTCTTCACGCTACGAGGCTTCAAGCATTGTCAAATAAGGACTCTTTTCATCTTTGTTCGTATTCAAAGTGGCCGTGAATAACAGTTATAAATAACACTGAGATGAACAAAAGCGTATAC
>NW_008783816.1:0-246 GCF_000715545.1 Opisthorchis viverrini
CAATCTGTCGGTGATGTCTGTGATTAGATGTACACGTCAACAGAACATGTCCCCTGCACAAGAACCGATTGCAACGCAGTGAAACATCATTGTCAACACGGACTTTGCTGCCATGCAGCGATGGCGAACCTCAAGTTGTCTCTTCTTGAGGGGAGCTAGTCGCTCTATTTGCAAAAGCTCACTAACATTTCAAATTCCATAACTCGTGCGAAGATGCAACAAGAGAATCGTTGCAACCTCCAGTAG
>NW_008783817.1:0-246 GCF_000715545.1 Opisthorchis viverrini
CCATTCTCTCAGTATGCGGATTCTTTACATTGTCAGACATTATCCAAAGTCTTGCTGACTCACTGCCATTTTCTACTCATACGGATGGCGCTAACGTAGATCATACGTTCTGATTAAATCGTGATATTTGTTACCCCAGTTTCCATGCAGCCAGTTCCCAATAAATCCTCTGCCGCCGTTGTCTATCCGTTCCTGCTGCCTACCGAATGCGAATTGCGTATAGTGCGATAGCTCAAATCATCCCGT
>NW_008783818.1:0-246 GCF_000715545.1 Opisthorchis viverrini
AAAATAATGGAACCGTTGTCCTTACCAACTGGTAGAGAGATATTAAACAGTGATATTTTGAACGCATTTCCTTGACCTTCCTCTTCAAAAAAGCTTACAAACCAATTTCCACCAATTTCCTTGACTGCTACTTCCAAAGTCTTCATTCCATTGGCATCACAACCGTAGAATTACGTCTATATACTGTCGTGGTACTCGTGCATCCTGAGTGGTCTAAATCTCATGGATGTCAAGACTGAAAACTGG
>NW_008783819.1:0-246 GCF_000715545.1 Opisthorchis viverrini
TGATTTTCCGAAATCTAACAGGGATGCAGGTACGCAGAATTTTGTCTCCATCAGCGTACTCGAAACCGGTAGGAGAGGGAACGGATCAACTATTCAGTTTTCAAGGACCCGAGAGAGTGTACACCTAAACTGTTGAGTGGCGGAAGAAAACAAGTTCCGGAAGCTACTTCCATCTTTTATCTTCTAGATCGAGTTTTGGCTGAACAAATGGAATCTCTTCACTTTCGCTAAATTAGTGGATAATTT
>NW_008783820.1:0-246 GCF_000715545.1 Opisthorchis viverrini
GAATTGTACCCACTGTTGGCTTCTTCGATCATACCCTTCTTCAACATTTCGTGAATCTGTCTATGGACCTCCTCCCGTAGATGGAGCGGGAACGGACGGGGCTATACGTCGAAAGTCTTCTGATGACAGAGGAATTTAGTGTCCAATCGGATACTCATCGCCCGTAAACAGTTCGTAATATTCCTCAACCACGGCCCGTATTGAAGATACATTACGCGACGGAAGTTTTCGGACACACAGCTCCGT
>NW_008783821.1:0-246 GCF_000715545.1 Opisthorchis viverrini
TGGTGCTTCCATAGCGTGCATATTACATCTTATACGGCTACCTCTGTTACGCTGATACTTTGAATCTACCTGAATTACATTGCCATGGTTCGCAAACAAACTACGCAGACGAGCGGAAGTAAACGACAGGACATTCAAACATTATACAACCGGCCGTACCGTCGTTGACACCATAATGTTCGCGTTTGCAATGTCGTAGGCACCCGGACCGCAGCGGAACAAGCTAGGAATGACCATTTGTAGCTC
>NW_008783822.1:0-246 GCF_000715545.1 Opisthorchis viverrini
AGGTTAGTAATCCGCGCTCTAACCACTTTTAGTAAGAGATGCCTGTTGCCCAGTTTGAGAGAGAGTACGGAAATTAAAGGCTGCAGCGTGTAATATGTATTTTGAAGCTATCAGGTGATTATTTTAATTAATTTCTATGGGCGGCTGTTTAAACTCAGAACATTGGCTAGGGGACTGGTAGATGGGTTGATCGCACTGCGCCATCCGATGGGTGAGATGGCTGTGGTTACAGCGCAAATTTACTGA
>NW_008783823.1:0-246 GCF_000715545.1 Opisthorchis viverrini
TCAAAACGAGAGAGCATGCATATGTAGTCGTTCGCCGGACCACATTCAGAACGTAGGCGTCACCCTCCAGAAAATGATACAGTGTTACGATGTATGCACCTCATATTCTCTCACGAGCCAGCCGGCGTACCGGGACACCTTTTGTATTGCACTCTTCGGTTTGTCGAAATGTTCCACCCGGTCTTTAGTACAGCCATTCGCATTCTCCACGCGGCCTTTGGTCACATTACCGAAGGGAACCATTCT
>NW_008783824.1:0-246 GCF_000715545.1 Opisthorchis viverrini
TGTCATTCCACACAGTCACTCCACGCCCACAGAGACTATGCTTACGTCTATCATATCTTCTTGGCACTTCCAAACGGCGATTCGATCAGGCTTGATGGAAGACATCGAATTAATTGCTCTCAACTCCTCGAAGGTGGTGTATCCCAGGCGACGGGGACGTTCCGAGGGTTCCCTTGTAACCCGATTATAACGAGCGCATCTAGCATCATGCGCCATTCAAAAGGACTGCAGAATATGCACCAAACT
>NW_008783825.1:0-246 GCF_000715545.1 Opisthorchis viverrini
AGCAGATACAACAGTTAGGAAGACGTAGTTATGAGTAATTAAGTAATTTACAACCATCTAAAAGATTTAATTTTTATTAGTCACTTTTATTGTCATTGTCACTTTTTATTTTTGATAATTAACTATAATACGTCTGGAGGACGTTCGTTTATGGTTCCTGGATTGCAGTTTGTCAGATTTATTGTGATACCGAAAATATCATGAGGGCTGCCGTAAAATTCGATTCAGATGTTTTCCCAAGTAAGT
>NW_008783826.1:0-246 GCF_000715545.1 Opisthorchis viverrini
GTAGTTCAGCAGCAGATCTGAAATGAAGAAGGCTTCGTGCCGTACAACACTCTGAACATATGAAAGGAGAATTGCACCCGTTTGTTTACGTAATGAACTCAACCAGAAGCAATGCGCGGTACTGACCTATTATTCCTGATCCCTACCTCACTACGTCGCGAAAATTCTATGAACCGATATCTCTACTAGCAAGTAGTCTAAGCTTTGATTATTTTCGGCAATGGGGAAAATAATTGTGCAGTGTTG
>NW_008783827.1:0-246 GCF_000715545.1 Opisthorchis viverrini
TGCTAGTCTTAATCGCCTGCAAGTGTACGGTGCTGTATTGCAGGTTGTGCATTTCAGGATTTCATTTTCCCTATCTCTATCTTCAGTCTGCTTTGATGGTCTTGTCTGTTTTGAAGTTTTCTTTATCTGTGACGATTGCTGTAATTTGATGCAATAGATAATTCACCAAACGACGGCCACGCCCGACCTGAGTCTGGCCGTAATTCTGTGGAGCCATTTATGAACCGTAACCGGGTGACTGCTCAA
>NW_008783828.1:0-246 GCF_000715545.1 Opisthorchis viverrini
TTTCTTGCGTATTGGATTTGTACACACAGTGTCAAGTTATCATAATGATATTTATTTCAACATGTGTTTGGCGTACCGTCCTAAATTATCAGAAGATTACAGTCAGAATTAATCGCGAGCATGTTCGTAGTTGCACATAATGTAATAACTGGGCGATAGGGAAATTCAAGAGAGGGAAGTGCGCAGTTGCGCGTGTGCTATCGAACTGGGTATAGCCGTGCCATGCCATCATTGCACTGAAATACC
>NW_008783829.1:0-246 GCF_000715545.1 Opisthorchis viverrini
GCTCACTGCTGCCAAAAATCCATACTCTCTGTGCCATTGTTGTCGTCGCCTAACCAAGCCTGATTTGTGTGATTGAAGCATCGCTCTTAATTAAAACTCCGAACACGGCTGTTTAAACCCCTAGTCATAATATCCATTGCTCTGAAAGGCGGAACTCAGGGGATGAATGCAATGCCCTCTATTCCAAATCGGAACTTCGTGAGACCCCCATTGGTGATTCCAGTCTAGAAGGGATTCCAGAGGCCA
>NW_008783830.1:0-246 GCF_000715545.1 Opisthorchis viverrini
CAGCCCTCTGGCTTCCTTCGGGCGGCATGACAGGTAAACACAAGAAAGGTGTCACAGCTGAACGTGAAGACCAGTTAGGTTAAGGTTCACGATAGTGCTGCGTTTCCATTTATCACCTTTACTGTGTGAAACAGTTGTTGTGGGTGGTTGTAGGTGGTTACGGAACTCCTAGGGTTCTCTTCACATCGTTCACCTGACTCTTGTTTGAACGGTTGCCCCCTGTCCTGTAGCAAGAAATCTGGTGAG
>NW_008783831.1:0-245 GCF_000715545.1 Opisthorchis viverrini
CTAATCAGCTGGCACGTGAGATGAATAATGCAAACAACTCACTGAGGCTTGAAAAAGTAGGTATGAGTAGAAGCTTAAGAACTGATTCTTAAGCAACTCACTTCCATTGAGAAATTGGCAGCTTGCCTCAAGCAGATTTCCGAAACCCTTAAGATCCGTGAAACCACTACGATGGAATTTTGAATCCATGGGGAATCTACTGGTCAACCTGGATCTAGGTCACTCCTTGAGACAAACCTTAGTGA
>NW_008783832.1:0-245 GCF_000715545.1 Opisthorchis viverrini
GACTTGCACGGCTGGCTGAGAAAAGCCTGGCTGACTTTCTGCCGCGAGTAGACTGTTTTTTGTGTGGGATATTCTCACGTGTCGTCAAGCGCTCTTGATTCTGCGTGTTGATACGCATACGTAAGCTAGCCTGTGTGCATGAATCAAGGTGATGGTAGTCGTTGGCGCAGTAAAGAACTGAATATTGCTTTGAATCCACTCTACTTCTTGTGTCTAACTGAGAAACAAACTTGCCCCCCCCCCCC
>NW_008783833.1:0-245 GCF_000715545.1 Opisthorchis viverrini
CAAGGATTAACAAAGAGGACTAATCTCAGACCTTTCTTAAACTGGTAAAATTATTTGGCAGTATAAAAGGAAAACCATTCATGGTCAACTACACTGTTCTCCAGTTCCCCGATTTCAAGCTGTCGTGAATCGTTTCATTCAGCGATGTTCAAATCAAATGTAGAACAAGTGACTCGAGGAGAAAAGGGAGTATTTTCTTCTGACGCTAGTTGCTCTCCACAAAAAAGAACTAACAGTCGAATGCA
>NW_008783834.1:0-245 GCF_000715545.1 Opisthorchis viverrini
TATCAATCCGTGAATCCGTGAGGAGGGCATTTGGTTCTCCCGTGTAGTAGTGTCCACGTTCGGCCGACCCGTCGCGACAGGCGGGATGCACGAAACCCGCTTTCACGGGAGTAAACCACTGGCTCAAAGTCGTGGATGTCACACGTATGTGCAGAGACCCATGTGGAGGAATGCCATCCTATTTTTAACATAGATAAACCCGAGTTAATTTTGAGGAATCTTGACTGCGCTACAGGAGGGAGTCA
>NW_008783835.1:0-245 GCF_000715545.1 Opisthorchis viverrini
CGCAACAAAGATCACAAACGGACCAATAGCTTCACGAATACACTGACTCTCAATTGGCCAATCACATTAGGCGATGGTAGATATTCATCAAATCCTATACAAACGCGCGAAAATAAACAATAAATAAATACCCATCTGAATGCGCAGTGATGGCGAATCGTTTGCAAGTCAATAGTCGAGCCCGGAGAACAGATCGACGGCCACTTGTTGAACAACCATTGAACTCATCCGAATTACCAACATTT
>NW_008783836.1:0-245 GCF_000715545.1 Opisthorchis viverrini
CCTAAACTTGCCAAGGCCGTTCTTGGTATAAAACCAATTTCGGGTGGTAACTGGCTAAACAATAGCTGAAGGCCATGATGCATTCTTTGAATGTGTTTAAGTAGCAAGAAGATTACTATGCACTTCACTCCAAATGAAATAAAATGAGGTTTTCATTGCACGACTTGAAGGGACCACTCCACCTCAGAAATATCCTATAGTAGAGCGTCGGAAACCAACTATCTCTACAAATTGTGTTATTCCTC
>NW_008783837.1:0-245 GCF_000715545.1 Opisthorchis viverrini
TTTTTCCCTAATAAAACGACTTACAAGGTTGATCGAAATGCTTCGACTACCCACGACCGGTTTTGCACTTCTTAAGTTCATCAGGTATGTGCGTTCCCCGACCTTTGTCAACCCATTCTTGACGCCTCTTTGAGGAGCAACATCTGACTGTCCACAGAAGGAGCCAAGAATTCTCAGCAGCAGACGTAGCTGATGTCGACTAGACATCTTTTGAGACCACATAAATCAAACGCAAACAACCCCAT
>NW_008783838.1:0-245 GCF_000715545.1 Opisthorchis viverrini
TTATCGCTTTTAAACCGGGCAGTGTCGTATCATTTAAGCAGTTAGGAATTGCGATAACTTATGACTGTCTACTGTTTCGGGAGGCATTCTGACTCACAGCCAAGTGCTTCCTAGCAAACTTCTCGGGCATTTATCCTGTTTTGAGTCACAAATTTAGGCATGGCTGTTTTATTACCTCGCTTGCGTGGCGGCAATGAACCACCACGAACCTAAGACCCATCATCATCATCATCGACAGCATAACA
>NW_008783839.1:0-245 GCF_000715545.1 Opisthorchis viverrini
GTAACGTTAAATATAACGTCGATCATACTTCAGTCCGTCCCCGTGCCCGGGAGATGGACCTGCATCTCCAAATACATATGACTACATATTAAGAGACCGAGAAGCGTGACCACATTTTTCATTACCCCTTTTTATAAATTTTTACTATCAATCTGCATTCAGTCCTTGTGTTGGAGTTACACCTTTCTACACACAATCCAAGGGCCTGGATAAATGTCATGAATATCCATTGTATTTACTTTATC
>NW_008783840.1:0-245 GCF_000715545.1 Opisthorchis viverrini
CGTTGTGTCTATCGTATACTGTCGTGTCCGATAGATGTGATCGCGTCCCACAAACCGTTCCACGTGGTTGGTCTGTTCAAGCGAGTGTATGTAAGCGACTGATCGGAGCATACACGGAACAGCTAAACCCGTGTTATTTCGCCAAAATATCTTTTTTTCATTCCTTAGGACTTTTGTGGCATTAGTGTGGATAAACTGTTGAGTAACAGTTAACAGAGTCGCCACACAACTCAGTAACATATTGA
>NW_008783841.1:0-245 GCF_000715545.1 Opisthorchis viverrini
GCCACTTGAGCCATCCCCACTACCGTGGTATGTATACGTTCGGAAGTCCGCTTGCTACTGCCTAGTACCGTCTTAGTGCGCTTTCGTGAAACCACGTGAAACCGCGACCACGCAAACAATCTGGTTGCGATGTGGGTCGAGCTAAATCTTCTGCGATCACCATGCTGCTAAAGCCTTTTTAAAAATGTGTACTACCATGAGCTCACCCCAGTTACTTGGGTGAATAAGTTTTGCAAGCACCGGAG
>NW_008783842.1:0-245 GCF_000715545.1 Opisthorchis viverrini
CAACAGGAACAATCACAGAAAACAAGCTCTGTTAGCTACCCTCATTGTTCTCATTAATCGACATACTACTGTTCAGTGCTCACAATACCAAATGATGTGCATCCAAATCAGTGGAAAGCTTGTAAAGGTTTTGGACAAAGCGGATTCGCCGAGAAAGCCCGCGCACCCTCAGTCGACTCGTCCCCTGAACATAGTGAACGTGCACGTGTTTTAACTGGCATCATTCTAGAAATACACTGATTTGT
>NW_008783843.1:0-245 GCF_000715545.1 Opisthorchis viverrini
AGTCGAGGAAGGGTGCGACTGTTGCTCGGGAATAAGTAGCGCTACTCAAACACTTCACTCAATGTGACATCTGTTGGTTTCGAGAAGACGTTCTCTTTGAATAAAGTTTATTGGGTTCTCATCGGGTAAACTGGCCAACTGTGCCATCTAGTCGAAGGCTTGTTAGAAATTCGGAACAGCACTCACATACCAGTCGGAAACGATCTTAATCCTCCACCAGCGAAGTATGAAAGCAATTACCAGCA
>NW_008783844.1:0-245 GCF_000715545.1 Opisthorchis viverrini
TCATCATCATCATCATCATCACCATCCCCCGACAGCATGACATCTGTTCAACACTGATACCTTGCTGCCATACATTCATGATTTATTTGAAAGACCTATTCTGAAGAAAAGATTAAAGGCGAACAGAAGGGACTTGATGCTACACCTTCAGACCTCCAGTCAAGACAACAAGCACGTCATGAACATCGAAGAACAGCAATATCTTGTAGTGTCGCGAACCCGGCACAGTGAGGATCACGCGGTCC
>NW_008783845.1:0-245 GCF_000715545.1 Opisthorchis viverrini
GATTACGCATATCCCGGTAACTGAAGCAAAGCCGTATATGGCGTTTGTCGGACAAAATGTGAGCGTCAGATGTACCTACCTGACTCCGAAACCCCCTTCGCTTACACATTATGCTAACCCAACTGTAAATCTCACTGTGATGCTCCAAGTCGTTGAGGATGGTGAAACTTACTACCAGGAAGTGCCATACACAGTAGGAGTGAAGTACATCATCAATCCTCGATCTTATGACGTTTTCTCTGTTG
>NW_008783846.1:0-245 GCF_000715545.1 Opisthorchis viverrini
CTTGTCTCAACTTACACAAACAACGACTCTTTTCCTCCTCGTTGCAGTTATCTGCAAAATAAGGCACGGTAGAACAGACAAAAACCAAATAATGGATTATTTTTAATGCATTACTACACTACACTATACAATAATACATTGTATTAACTACACTACAGCATAGACGTAATACACTACTGAAATTACTGCTGAAATTTCTTCGAAAGCCAATGACAGGTTTTGCTCTTCTTGGCACTCATCGGGTA
>NW_008783847.1:0-245 GCF_000715545.1 Opisthorchis viverrini
TCTCCGGTCTGACTCCTTGGAGTTTGACTGAACACAAGGAAAAGCAGGTTTCACCCTGCGAGTAGATGCATCGATCATGTTTCCACTCTATCAGGTTTCGGAGCAGCGGCACTGCTTGGCTTCCCTCCTGGTTTCCGGAATGAAAAGTCCACTGAATTTCATCAAATACCGCCTCGAACACGGAGTTATCTACCTCTACTTTCCAAATTACCGATGACCTAATCTGTCGCTGCTGTAACTATTGT
>NW_008783848.1:0-245 GCF_000715545.1 Opisthorchis viverrini
AACACTCAGATCAGAGTTCGGTATTCTTAGATTCGGCCGTTCGCGGTCGAACGGCTGGAGGTCGCACATTCGAGACTATGGAGTTCCGTGAGCTGTGTACTGTTGATGACTCCCAACAGGGATGAAACGTGTGCATGGTGCCTCGGCTTTTCAGGATAAGTTAGCTTCACTTACAGGGCGCAATTTCAATTAGAAAGCTAGACCAGTTTCCGCAAATTTCCCGTAAACTTGCTGTTGTTTGAACA
>NW_008783849.1:0-245 GCF_000715545.1 Opisthorchis viverrini
ATGTGTCCTTCACAGTTATTGAGCTCATTTGTAATAAATGGCCGTTGATTTCCTTTCCGGCTTCAGTGTCTTCTATCTTGTAGACTTCGAATGCGTAGGTTAGTTTGGTCCTACTGCACAGCCGGAGAAGGACGACACAACACCCAGGGGAAATAAGCCATGAGTAATATTGCTGACCGGTAATGAACAAATCCAAATTTCAGAGTGGCTCGAAAGAGACACAGGAAATGTCTCTCCGACTGTAC
>NW_008783850.1:0-245 GCF_000715545.1 Opisthorchis viverrini
AAACCGTAGGTCGATGCGCTCCTCCCGGATGCTTTTTTAGACTCCACGTGACCCATTTTCGCTGAGTGCTTACATCAAACGTTTTTCAGCTGATCCTGTATTCTCATCAAGAGCCCCAATGGATATCATCTAACTAGACGAGACGGTCTTTCAAAGTTGGGATGAACCATACGGAAAACGAGTCGTTGAGACGAATTGGAGGGCCCACGACGTAGCTTACCATGGACTCATCTAAAAGGTGGGTC
>NW_008783851.1:0-245 GCF_000715545.1 Opisthorchis viverrini
CACTTGCTGGATATGCCACCCCAGTTGTCCACTCTGGGCGCACGAATGACATAATCCTCATCAAACCTATCCATCATGGTGCTACGAAAATGGTTAACGGCCTTAGACCCGCGAACTTTGAAACACGTCTTGAGGTGTTTGACCTTTTTGACCTGGAGTGCCGTCGCCTCCGTGAAGACCCACTTCCTACTTATGCCCTTTTCAAGCAATATTCGTCCAACAGGTTTTTCACCTTTGACCCAGCA
>NW_008783852.1:0-245 GCF_000715545.1 Opisthorchis viverrini
TATATGAAATGAGTTTAGGTTTTCCGGAAGTAGCCGAGTAAAGCTTTCGGATCTTTTGATCATGCAATTTAAAAGAGGACTGCGAAATATACGCACACGATTTGCGATCCCGGTAAATTTCACGGCCTGACGGACGTCAAACAGATTTCGTGTTGTTTCCTACACCTATTAACTACAAATGAGCGTGTTGAAGCGTTGACCCAGTCTCATTACGTCACTTTATTGACCTTGGTGGGATATCAACA
>NW_008783853.1:0-245 GCF_000715545.1 Opisthorchis viverrini
AGTCAACGATGAACCAGATGACATCCATCTAAGATTCGATGTCAGTTGGTTATATTCAAACGTGTTCAGATTTTGTCGCGAAGTTATACGTTTTACTGACTGCTATGGCCCAGTGCGGTGTGTCTATGTCTGAGGGGGAACTGCTCTCTTGCTCTTCACGGAGGACTACCCACATCATACAAACATTTAGCACGGGGCGATAACACGGAGATAGTACAGACAGGCACCGTGAGCGGTCTTATGTC
>NW_008783854.1:0-245 GCF_000715545.1 Opisthorchis viverrini
TTGGCAAACCACCAGTCACCTGCAGGGGCTATACTGTCCGCGAGCGGTTATTGGTGGCTGAAAATGGACAACCGCGATAACCATCCAGATATCATTCTTCGTCGCACATCGTCTTCGAGAATTTTCGTATTTTACAGCAGTTGTTTAAGAAGACTGCACTGGAATAGACGCTCAGATATTCGAATTCCATATTGATCGCAAGCATCGCTTTCAGGTTACTATGTATCCTGATTCGTACGTTTTTT
>NW_008783855.1:0-245 GCF_000715545.1 Opisthorchis viverrini
GTAGACAGCTTGGGACTACGCACAGAGTGTCAACTAGACAGCTGAACCTCAGAATGAGTTCATATAAGCACAAACGAGAGGAGTGAGGGGTTGCTTTTGGGGAGAGGTCACCAACACTTTCTCCTTTTGAAAGGTGTACGTCTAATTTCTGACACTTGTGAAAATGTTGTTATTGCTTAAACCATACAAAGTAATGCGTTTCCCACTCTGGCAGGACTGTGTTTTTCAGCATTTCGTAATGTATT
>NW_008783856.1:0-245 GCF_000715545.1 Opisthorchis viverrini
GGGGCACGCCAAAAGTACGGAAAAGTTTTTCGCTCAAGTTGAGACTTGCATAAGTCAAGTTTTGGCATGGGGAATGTGAGGTAGCGCGGAACTCTGCTGTGAGGTGAAATTGGATGAAGAGTTTGAGCAAACCCATTACAGCCACCAATGTGCTGAAAGCTAAGACTATCCCAGAGATTCCACTGCGCTTGAGGGCGGGTTACAATGGCCCAACTATAAGGCACTAATTTTCCTGATGAACACTA
>NW_008783857.1:0-245 GCF_000715545.1 Opisthorchis viverrini
GAAAAATAATAACGCGTCTGTCAGCCGCTCTACCTAGGTCGCGTATCAGGTCCTCCATCCAAATCGGAAGGTAGAGCGGATGGAATGAACAGTTCATTATTTGACATGATTTACCATCGAAAAAGAGTGCATGGCATTATACGGAATTTTATGGGAAACATGCGCTGATTGCACCTTATGTAACGATTATGGTCTGAGATATTCAGGAAAAAAATAAACTGTGATATTATTGATATGTTATTTGA
>NW_008783858.1:0-245 GCF_000715545.1 Opisthorchis viverrini
CTCAAAATGCTCAATACATAACTCATTTCAAGCCTAACCAATCAGGAGTTTTTGGGAGTGATTGCGAACGCAAGCGTCATTCGCAATGCACAATGCACCAGGATGAACAGCAACGGGGAAAAGTGCAGCAAGATACATTAATACCCTTTCGGTTCAAGAGGAACTTCCGAGTTAAAGTGCTTGTTCAATTTAAGGAAGGGATCGAAAGAAGGATAAGGTTGTTGAGAAATACACTCATTTGCAAA
>NW_008783859.1:0-245 GCF_000715545.1 Opisthorchis viverrini
ATCGCGCAGCAAGGAACTCACTACGATGCTCCTAACTACCGTCGCCTGCCTATGGTTATGGGGAAACTTCCTGAATTCACCAACTCCTCAAGCCACAACCGCGCCGGCATCAGGGATCATTACTCTAGATGTAGTGAATTCGTGCCTTACGTTTCTACACAGATCATATTCCAGGAAGAAACTTGGTTCCTAAATGAAGAAGTACCTACGTCACAACCCTCCCATAACAACGCTTGTTCATATAC
>NW_008783860.1:0-245 GCF_000715545.1 Opisthorchis viverrini
GATTGTTTCTGCTTACGCCCCAACTGACTAACCCTGATACACTCAAAGACAAATTTTACGGTGCTCTGAGCGCCTTGGCTCTGGCGGACTAATAGCTCAGGTATTGTTGTTTTTGGGGACATGAGTACAAAAGCAGATAGACTCAGTTAGGTGGTCGCCTGGGGCTGGAATCGAGGAGCACGGACAACGGCGAGCGCCTGACGCAGTTATATACTGACCGTCACGAAGAGACTCGACCTTACCGT
>NW_008783861.1:0-245 GCF_000715545.1 Opisthorchis viverrini
AGCAGCTCAGATAGACTCTTTGGAAACGACTCCCTGATAGAAAGCCTTTGCGAGTCCGCCACATAGGTTCAAAGGTCCACATGTGAATGTGAATGTAGCAACACCGGTTGGGGAATGTACTGCCCTTTGTACACAGAACATGCGGAGGGACTTCAGGTCCAGGGGGCGCGGAAATCCTCGATGACACATATAATTTGGAGACTTGTAATCTCCCTGGGGATCCACGCAAAACATCTATCTTTCTA
>NW_008783862.1:0-245 GCF_000715545.1 Opisthorchis viverrini
CACTGACTGCATGAATACCCACTAACAATTTGCCGAAGTTCAAAATTGATTTAAAGTCTCCACTCTGTCCTAACGGATGAAAATGGCTCAAATCTTCGAGGTCCTTCTTCGTAGACGAGATATTGCACACTTCTGAAAAGTTGAAAGTTTCCAACCACATGAACGAAATTCAATTATTCCTGGTAGAGATCAGAACGCGCGCCCGATCGTGGGTATGGTGTTACAAGGCATTCAAAATATTGGGG
>NW_008783863.1:0-245 GCF_000715545.1 Opisthorchis viverrini
ACAGGCTTCAGGTCAAGTTTTTAGTACCAATGAAAAATCGCCGAGGAGGACATTCCCACCAACTTGGCACAATTTTGACCACGTATTATACACGGACGCTCCGTCATCGATTGCGGTGCCACATCCCCCTCACAAAAATGGTTCTAGTAGAACACGAATCCAATTTACTGTTATGCAAGTCCACCTACGGACAGTAATGCTACTTCGGTAATGAAACCCGGGTGCTGTTATTCGTCGGCGAATTT
>NW_008783864.1:0-245 GCF_000715545.1 Opisthorchis viverrini
TGTTGAATACGCCATCCGTTGCCATGAAAATACGTCACTAGCAATGTTCGTCCATCCATGTACAGGGATTTAGCGGCCGTGGACAAGCAACCAAACGATCAATGCGGATAAGCTATTTAACCCATGCAACGAATGTATGGATGATTTGCCTACAAAGTACGTCAGGTGAATCGAATTTGGTTTGGCTAAACTCCCCGGAAAGAAATATGACAGGGCATTTGAAATTAAAACGGTGTTAGCATTTT
>NW_008783865.1:0-245 GCF_000715545.1 Opisthorchis viverrini
GTTCCGCTCAGTGTCTAATGGGAGGTGAAGTTTGTTGAGAAACTTATGGAACCGATTTAAAAGCATGATATTTCATGAAGAAGCATTGAAGCTGAAGAAAATTTTTGAGAATGTTCTGATTTGAAAACCTATGCGCAAATGGGACCTCCTGTGCAATAGTTTATGTCTATATTTGCTAACAAAGGACTTCGAGATGAAGGACTTTACGCATTACCGTGGTAGCATCACAGCCTGTTTTCTAGCAT
>NW_008783866.1:0-245 GCF_000715545.1 Opisthorchis viverrini
CGCATCAACTGGAAGCCATCCGGGGGCTGGTACTAGCAGACGTTTGTGGAAGCGATCGAAAAGTCAGGTGTGTAATTTGACCATAAAACATCGGGGTGGTAGGCCTTGCCCCAACACGTGGTTAATATTCACATGATAAATATCTTTGTTTTCCAGTCCTTACACACAAAATTTCCGTGGTCAACTACTTTTATTGTGCTACAGACGATTCAGCACCACTGTCCCATTTAAAGTTCACCCCGACA
>NW_008783867.1:0-245 GCF_000715545.1 Opisthorchis viverrini
TGACTAATTTTTGAAACTGCTGGGCTAGTGCCTATATGCGACGCTAATCATTAGGCTACAACTGTGCGCAGTGTCCTAAGTTAACTGCCAGCGATTACCTGTCATATCCATAACTGTGCGTGCTTTTGCCTATGTCTATTATCTATAGAGAACATCAGGCCAGCATCTATGCGGGCTGATAAAAACGAGGCTTCAGCAATGCGTGATATCATAATCTAATGGCCAACGACATTCGGTCATACTCA
>NW_008783868.1:0-245 GCF_000715545.1 Opisthorchis viverrini
CCAAGAGCAGCATTTTTCGTTCCTTTTGGAGCCACACAAGGGACGCACAACCACCACTGCAAAAGAGGGGCTCGCAGTTTTTCGAGTTAGCCGACGGCTGCATCATCAGCTCTCGTTCGGAAGGGGAGAAAAGTCGGCACATTACCCAGTTCCATTAATTTGGTCCGCTGAACACCACTGATAGCTCCGCTCAAGCCCTGATTATAAAATAGGGCTGCGGTGTGGTTTGAACCTTGGTGAGATAT
>NW_008783869.1:0-245 GCF_000715545.1 Opisthorchis viverrini
CCTCGAAATAAACACTGGACAGCAAAGTGACCTGAACGCTGGTTGTGAGCTTGCTCTCTGAGGCTGGTAGTTACGCTGCAAACATTCCGTTACCAGTAGAGGGGACCTTGTCAATATGCGGTTGTGTGGGCGTTTCCTCTTACTTACGTTTGTGTAGTTTTCAAAGCGTATCTAACAGCTCTGCCGGAATTGGTATATTGAGGGGTGGGTTTCACCTGGTGGCCCAAGTGGTTAGAGCGCGAATT
>NW_008783870.1:0-245 GCF_000715545.1 Opisthorchis viverrini
CTTTAAAGAGTGCCATCGGCTATTCAGTGGCCTGTTACACTGTTTTAGCGCTCTAGTCCAAAGGGGAAAACTTGTTTTCAAAATGAGGATGTTTGAAACGATGCTCCAGGGGAGATTTTGTAATCTGAAGCAAACAATTTGGCGACAGTTATATTGCTTCTGACTTATTCCTTCTTCTTTTTACAAATAAAAGTGTTTCGCTTTATCTGATTTGTGTTACAGTTGAAAATTCACATCTTACCTCT
>NW_008783871.1:0-245 GCF_000715545.1 Opisthorchis viverrini
CAAACATTTGGGGTACAAACACTTACAGGGAGGCAGGCACTTTAGTGAAATTTGTCTAACCACTTTGAGTGATATCAGACAGTTCGGTTTGACCATTTTTGGTAAAAGCTGTGAACGTGCGTACATCAAGCATTGCAGGCATCATAGCTAAACAACAAGCCGAAAAGGTTTTGGTGTATGCTGCTGTACATCCGTGCATTCGCACAGGCAACATGTAGCAAGGACGAATATTATCGGACCTATCA
>NW_008783872.1:0-245 GCF_000715545.1 Opisthorchis viverrini
TACTGTGTCAAGTATGGTTTCCTGTTGTTTGAATAAGACGACGCTATATCCTATTTAGTTTGTCATTATTGGTGGGGAACGTGCGTTAACATGCAATCACATTACCATGGAAGAACAGCGAACGACGTCCATGGTCGGTACGAGTGGAAGCGGCGTTATTTAATCAGCTTCTTGTGTTATGATCCCTACGTTCAAAGATATTGTTTGGACACGCTTATGCAACCCAATTCTTAACTAGGGTTGCA
>NW_008783873.1:0-245 GCF_000715545.1 Opisthorchis viverrini
CCATGGACTTGAAACTCCGAATCTGTAGCGGAACACATTCCAAAGCCGCAGAGAAAGAACTCATGAACAGATACACTCCACAAATATCACAGAATGTTTGATGCTAAATGAGGACTAGACACCAACGCTTGGTTTCTCGTCGACGCAGTGTTTGAATTTTCTTTAGATTAGCCGTGGAAATTTAGTCTGTACTTTGCACGTGGGCGCTAGGTTTATCAGGTAATCCTCTGTTCTTGCTGACCAAC
>NW_008783874.1:0-245 GCF_000715545.1 Opisthorchis viverrini
GAAAACCAACCTGATTCTCGCGTATCTGATTCCCGCTGGTGGACCAGCCTACTTTGGACACCACCGCTTAAAAATCCGGTCACATGTATACATAGTTCATTTAAAAAACCATAAAATAATCTAAAAAATGTTTTGATATGTCATTTGCCTCTTCAAAAGGCAAGTGGTTTCATATAAATGAGCGCCTGGTCCAACAGAGCTGATCATAGCATCAGAACCACTAAAGGTATTGAACAGATTTGTCT
>NW_008783875.1:0-245 GCF_000715545.1 Opisthorchis viverrini
TCCACACACGCAGATCAGTGTCAAATCATTAAATTCAAGGTGCAAAGTGCAGGCTCATAAATTCATTGGTGCTGCTCAAAGGTCAACAGAACTCAAGTCATAGCCTTTCTAGTCAGAAGCTCACACTTTAGGTTCGGTTCCGTTTCGGGTGCGAACCCAGCCCGAAATTCTGACGGTTAGGAATCAGCTGATTAGCCGCACAGGAACTTGTATGGAGGAGTTACACCGCTACTTGCAAGAAAGAT
>NW_008783876.1:0-245 GCF_000715545.1 Opisthorchis viverrini
TCCCTAGTTGACGAGACTCATACTGAGTCTCCAGCCGGTCTCAGGTGCAACTAAAATCGAGCTGAAGCATATACGTCGAAGCCATCAATTCAGCCAATGCACCTAATATGCTGTGAAAATCTTGTTCCTGCAAAATCTCTGCCGGGAATGATGTGGACTAAAAACAAATCGGCAATACTGGGCTAAGACAACCAAAGAGGATCAGCGAAGAAGAAATCCTCACTATCGTCGAAATTTCAAGAAAA
>NW_008783877.1:0-245 GCF_000715545.1 Opisthorchis viverrini
GCAAGTACTACTCATTCCCGCAGCTTAGGCCACCGTAGTTATGGCGTCAAGTATAATTTGGAAGCTTGCTACCCTGAATTACCTCTGACCCAGTGTAAAGTTACCAGTGCCGTGTCTGGGCATAGCAAGCCTGAATGTTCAAATTGTTCTCTAGGCTTTCTCCTCCTCTTATCCTTATTTTGTCCTGTTATCTTCACTATGAGAGACTTTTTGCATCCAGATTTGGACCCAATTATTAGCCATCA
>NW_008783878.1:0-245 GCF_000715545.1 Opisthorchis viverrini
ATGAAACGTTTGCAATCCAACTGCCCAGTTCAGCGGACAAACCAACGACCATCCAGTTAATTAGTTAGTTAGTTCAGTCCAGATTGCTCGGTCCTTGTCTGAACACATGCACTTTTTCACTGATTTTACCCAAACATGATGGCACATATGAACGTTTCAATGTAATATTTATTTAGTCTGACTATTTTACACACATTCAATATTTTTTACAGTATACCCGAGGCGGAACAACCCGCGCGATTAGT
>NW_008783879.1:0-245 GCF_000715545.1 Opisthorchis viverrini
ACGACGTCGACCATCACTTGATTGCAGCGCAGATTCAACCACCTCTTTCTGGTTCCTGAAGAATAATTTGGCCGGTTTCCTTACCTGCTTGCTTATCAGCTGGTGAGTTTGAGCCGACATCGATTCGCAGTAAATAGGCCTTGGTATTAAAACTGACTATATGCGAGGCCAATTTGATATGTTCATATCGAAAGCTTGTGCAATGTTTCCCCCCGTAGACAGGCCATCTTTGAAGGGGAGGCCTT
>NW_008783880.1:0-245 GCF_000715545.1 Opisthorchis viverrini
GTTCTACTTCACCTGTGGGCTCTAGATGACTTCCGGCTGGTGGCCACGACAGTTGTGTACATATACAGGCATACCAAACACAGAGAATAATTCACATAGACATTTAATAATGGCGGATGCACATGTATTCGCGCAAGGAAAGGCTAATGGGAACGGGGTAACTCGTCAATGATAGTAAGGAGACATCGGTTTCGAGTAACACAAGGCTGAGGTCCTAATTCGTTTGAATGGTTGAGTCGCTTTGA
>NW_008783881.1:0-245 GCF_000715545.1 Opisthorchis viverrini
CCAACATGACTTTCCCTTACTTTTCACATAATCTCTGAATGTATCTTCGCATATTCTGCTAAACTTCAAATGGATTTTATTAGGTGTTTTGTTTCGAATAAAACCAAGACTCTCGTGGTGAACATATATGTCCAAGAGTTCATGAATGAGTGGATTCTGCATGAAATGTTGGCGGAGACTGCTAGAAAAATCTGTTGTGTCCAGAGAAATTGAGCTGAAGTTCGCAGCAGGCTTAGTTTGAAATG
>NW_008783882.1:0-245 GCF_000715545.1 Opisthorchis viverrini
AAAAAAAACTAGTCCATCATTTCAAATGAAGATAAGCACAAGTCGGGAAGTTCTCGAAACATTTCCCACGATATTCGATGAGGCTATCGGGTTTGCGGGAGGAATGTGGATATTTGACATCGATTGGCCATGTGACGCAAATACAACGTAGCTTACAAAAGCAGTGTGCTTAAAAGTTACCGAAAAGCGAGCATATTCGATTGATTTCTCGAAGGAAAAACAGTTGTTTTCATAAAGGAAGCTAC
>NW_008783883.1:0-245 GCF_000715545.1 Opisthorchis viverrini
TGTTCACCGACAGGAGCCGCGCTAGCACCGTGGCGAAGTTGGACCGGGTTCTGCCGAAAACGGAACTTTGATGGGCATGTGAAATAAGTGTACACAACGCAAGCCCCTGATACTTGCGTAAAATATGGGAAAAATACCATCAATTGGCGGTTTTGAGGGAACATGTATATTATACAAGACAAAACAAATAAAATGTGACCTACAGAAGATCGAATCCAGACTGAAGAACTCTTTACTTTCTTCGT
>NW_008783884.1:0-245 GCF_000715545.1 Opisthorchis viverrini
GCATTCTTCTGACCATGTCCACTTGTAGTGCTCGGTATGTTGCTGGTTTAGTGGTCCTCGGAGGTGATGCATGTCAGGCAGAAACGAACTCGAGTGACTTACGAGACTGAGGAAAGGACCCTGAGTGGTATAATACGTTTGATAGCTGAGATGTTCTCCGGGAGAAATGTTGGTCAATGATAAAACCGAGGTACATTGGCGAGCGCATGAAGAAAGTGTATTTTTCTCGTTGCACTCTGAAGCCA
>NW_008783885.1:0-245 GCF_000715545.1 Opisthorchis viverrini
AAAAATTTTCAACAAAAACAATAGACGGGGCAACAGAAGTGTAATGATGGTGTTGCCAGCTAGGTGATTGTGCCGACCACATCACAAACGTTTGGACTGCGGGATCTGATGATGTCTCCTACCTGTACACGTCTCTGCAGTGTGACTGCACGTCTATGCGCCTGATTACGAACACACTGACACATTTTGATAGGAGCAAATTTTCTGGGAATCGAATATGTTCAAATGGGTCACTAGACTGACAA
>NW_008783886.1:0-245 GCF_000715545.1 Opisthorchis viverrini
CTGCTGCCAAAAGTCCATACTCTCCGTGCCACAATCGCCGTTCCGCAACCAAGTCTGAGTTGTGTGGCTGAAACATGCTTCTTAATTGAAACTCCGCAAACATGTCTCACTCCCTGGTAATAATATCCACCGCTGTGCCAGGGGAACTCACGGGAAGGAAGCTGTGCCATCTATTCCGAATCGGAACTTCGCGCTCTCCCCATCGAAGATTCCAGCCTAAAAGGCATTCAAGTGGCCATCTAGAT
>NW_008783887.1:0-245 GCF_000715545.1 Opisthorchis viverrini
CGGCTCTCAATTTTTGGATGTCGCCTTGACGAGGAAATGCCACAGTGTGTTTCAGAGTTGAGTACAGTCGGAAGTCGCTTGGTCGATTTCATGAATCAACTTCCACAGTTTGGTTGATGTGAAGCGTAAACGAGACCTAATCAGATGTCTGGTTCGAAAAACTCTCAGAATCTGTACTAACGACAGGCTCGATGTAGAATTGAGCTCACTCCAAACTCCCGATCAAAAACGCTTAGCCGAAAAAA
>NW_008783888.1:0-245 GCF_000715545.1 Opisthorchis viverrini
TCATCAGCGCTGTGTGGGACAGCTGAAATTGGCTGACCAGATGGATCAGTTGTGCTGAGGTGAGCTCAGCTCTTGTGAAATAAGCCGACGTGAACTGAGTTGAGGTGAGCTGAGCTGAGGTGATTTGGGTAGAATTACTCTGAACTGATCTGATCTGTTCTGAGCTATGCTGAACTGATATTTGCTGCGATGAGGTGCAAAACGTTGAAACCAGGTGATCTTAGCTGTTATTATTTGTGGATAAC
>NW_008783889.1:0-245 GCF_000715545.1 Opisthorchis viverrini
TCCATATTTTCACGCCAGTTGCACGGAGTCAAATTGTTTGCTAATTTTCGGACTGAATTTGGATGGGATTTCTCACCTGCTGACCAGGGATGAGAAACATGGGGGTAGTCATCGTTTTATTGCGAGAGGGTGATATAGTTGGTCGCTTCGTTCGGTCACATCAGCGAGTGTTCCTTGACCTTGTGGGGGCAGTTAGTCTGTGGGGTTGACGGAAACACGGAGAATGGGCCTACCTGATGGGTTCC
>NW_008783890.1:0-245 GCF_000715545.1 Opisthorchis viverrini
TTATGAACCATCGGGCTGGTTGATCTGCATTGAAGAAGGGATGAGATTGCTGTCACGAGGAAACAACCACTCACTTGCTTTGTCGCGTCTGACAGACGAACAGCCAATTGCCGAGCGAGTTAGGGGATATCTACCGTCGGTTTAGCAAAGAACAGGGAGAAAAGCGAGAATATTGGCAAGCCGTATCGGCCGCACTTTTGTGTCAGCAAGCTGTACAGCTCATTTGCTGTATACAGAAGGTGGAT
>NW_008783891.1:0-245 GCF_000715545.1 Opisthorchis viverrini
TGTTCGGGTTTCTTGGGTTAAGGTTAACCACCTTTCAGACCTTAATTATGTAGACGATGCAGGTTGGAGATTTTTATGCCTACACCGCACGGTTTTGATAACTTTATGTTTAATGGATTAGAAGGCATAGATGTTCTATCGAACAGGTATTACACGTCAGTATAACCCGTCAGTAAACTTGGCCACTATGCCCATACCAGAAGAAAAACCGTGCTTATTTAAATGAGGATTAATTTGGCAGAGAT
>NW_008783892.1:0-245 GCF_000715545.1 Opisthorchis viverrini
TGTGTTCACCTACGTTTTTATATAGACATCCAAAGCGTAAGCTTATCTAAGAGAATAATCTATAGTTGACTGGCCTTAGGGAAGGGTTTTTGAAGCCAACCGAGGCGTTGAACATCTGAATGTGGTCACAAAAACGTCTGCGCAGAGACACATGTGCTTCTTTACGTTGGACTGGATGGGAAAACGGAGAACAACAGTCGACTTGGCGGACGATGAAATATGACCGAGCCATTGCATCTGTTTGT
>NW_008783893.1:0-245 GCF_000715545.1 Opisthorchis viverrini
ATTCCCAACTTGTGGGTGGCATAGTTCTGTAGCTATTTTGACAGAAAATCATCTCAGCACGCAATTTTGGAGGATTAAGAGTTTAAGGTACGGAATAAGGTACTATAGGTAGATAGATTTATGGAAACTTGAAGAAAATAATGATTAGGTGTGGTGGCTCTATGCCTCAGCCGTTTACGGGTATGTATACGTTGCTGGGTTCTTGAGAGTCAACACGTACCTCACAGCTCTCAAGGTCTCCGTCG
>NW_008783894.1:0-245 GCF_000715545.1 Opisthorchis viverrini
AATGAAATAAAAAACCAATGTGTTGGAGAAGTGCGCTAATAGTTACTCTCTGATGCGTCGTAAGGCACGTCTTAGTCACTATAATTGAAATCTTATGAGTCAGGGAACATCATTCATTTTCGTGGAAAATCTGACGCCCAGCAAAGCCCGTCAAAGATGTGTGATGGCGCGTTTAATTTCAGTGGGCCCAAACAACCACAGATAGTACAACAGCTAATATACGCAAGAACAGCACAACACGACCC
>NW_008783895.1:0-245 GCF_000715545.1 Opisthorchis viverrini
TACATGGGAGAATGCGTTGAGGCTTTGACAGATAGCTGCGGATATAGTATATTTGTAGCGCAAAAGACACGTCCTACAATACGGCTCAGTATAGCATCCTTTTACACAAGTTTTGACAGCTTTGATTCACGGACGAAATCCAGTTTACAGAGGGTACATGTGGTGTGCTTGGTTTCTTTGGAGAGGGTGGGTGTCTATGATAAGCCTGCCCTGCAGGTTTATTCTTGTTTTGGGGTTATTTGCCT
>NW_008783896.1:0-245 GCF_000715545.1 Opisthorchis viverrini
GGTCTGTCAAGTAATTCAAGCGACTTTTATGTCAGGAAACGGTTGGTATCAGCTTAGTATAAGGACTGAACAACAAACCGAAAATGGATCTTCAAAGACCTACAGAAAAACTTGTCAGATCTTAGATCTCACGCGACCCAACCTCGGTGTTTAGCGGTTAGTAGAGAAGAACAGGTGACCTACAGACCGGATGCGTTAGCAATCCAATCAGTACATCAACTCCAACAGCTCCATCGTTCCCATAA
>NW_008783897.1:0-245 GCF_000715545.1 Opisthorchis viverrini
GGCAACGACCAAAGCGCTGCTACTTGACAGACCAGCAGCTGGCCACAAGCCACCGAATTCCGCTCCGCCAACATGTAATGCCAGACTAGGCGGTTCCCAATTCTGTAAACAGATTGAAAAAAGGGTTGAGTGACCACTAAACCAAGAAATCACCACGGCACCAGAAACAGACATGTTAGAATGAAGGATGAAATAGTCCAAAACCATCCTGCTTTTGAAGAAGAGGAGCCCCTTAATTAACTACC
>NW_008783898.1:0-245 GCF_000715545.1 Opisthorchis viverrini
GCGATGCCATTTGCGAACTGTTCTAGCAGTTTCAGGAAACTAAAGGCATATTGTTTTAATCCATAAGCGCTGCAACGTCCGGTAGGTTGTCGACAGTTATTTCGGACCTCTGAACAAATAATATCTGGTTTCGTCAACAATATGTTTTCATCACTTGTAAGATGTTGTATTGCTCCGATTTGCCATTTGTTCGTTAGGTATCGTTGGATAAATTGATGATTTTATCAAAGAACGTTTGGAATTAT
>NW_008783899.1:0-245 GCF_000715545.1 Opisthorchis viverrini
GGTGGAGATGCAGTCATCCAGAACCCATTCTTGCAACACAGAAGCTGATCAGACGAATGGCCCAGCACAACTGAGAACGAGATTGATGTGCGGACCGTCAGGTCAGCGCAAAATATAACGTGGCATGTTGCGCACGCACGTGTTGTACTCTGTTCCGATAGTTTTTCGGAGACATTATCTTAGTTGCACATTGTCACATTGCTTGTCAGTTTGCTGGTTTTGACCTGTGAGTGCTTGCAGGATAC
>NW_008783900.1:0-245 GCF_000715545.1 Opisthorchis viverrini
ATCCGATTGTGGCAACCTTGGCGACCGTTACGGGCTGTCCAAAAGCCGAAGTTTGTCAGCGCAATGATGGCACGACAATGCCATACCCAGTCCAATGGCACTCCCACGACTATTTTTTGAGAATCTCGACTCCAACCGCTCGCCTGCTCTCGCCCGTAATTGCAACTACGGGCAACTTTTCATCCGGTCTCAACCACCTCCGGGACACGCTCTTTCTAACCCAATGAACATTTCGTTCGGATTCA
>NW_008783901.1:0-245 GCF_000715545.1 Opisthorchis viverrini
TATGAGGGAAGGTGACAGGAATCACTGGTTGAGTGTCTGTCGACACGGTCTATACGTGTAGCAGTCAGGTGATGAACACTCTGGGAATTTCTGGCATTCCTATGTGCCCAGAGAACAATGAAGGACGGAGGTGCCTCTGAATTCGGTCACGGATGCTGATGGGTGCCGCTGATGAGCTGCTTCAGCGGGAGCTAGACCTCCAATTTTGTGTGAAGCGACTGGAATACTCGCTTTAATACAAGGGT
>NW_008783902.1:0-245 GCF_000715545.1 Opisthorchis viverrini
TACACAATAGTGAATAAGATCGACTTCAAAGAGAAAGACACAAACTCTACCAGGGTTGCTCTCGAAAGCCCAACCGTGACGGTCGTCTGCATATTTTCAGCAATCAGTAAGCGTACACTAATATCTCATAATAGTTCACATGGGCGATGTGCTTGCAAAACCAGTTTAGATACGAGTCGACAAAATGTGCGTCTAGTGCCCAAATTCAGGACTCAATTTTCTTGGAAACAATGATCGAGGAGGTC
>NW_008783903.1:0-245 GCF_000715545.1 Opisthorchis viverrini
GCCGAGCTTGGCAGACGTTTCGTCACCATTGTGTTTTCTCATTTATTTCCATTTCACCTTACTCGTATTATTCCACTGAGAAAACAGAACGTTATTTAGGCACGGGCAAATTTAGCTTTTTCCACACATGTTTTGTTTGAGCACAAGGCATCCGTGATGTGCACCATCGGGTCGTTTTCTTAAACGGATGGATTTACCTGGTAAGCGACTTCTGAATGAATCTGCTTCTTCAATCGGAGACTTTT
>NW_008783904.1:0-245 GCF_000715545.1 Opisthorchis viverrini
TTTGAGTGAATCTGTAGTTGCATTGGAAAGCTATGATTCGATGCTAAAAATATTCACAAAGCCGATATTATGAGGCCATTACGGCCATATCTGACCTCACTTTTGAGTGTCAACTCATTCTGAAAAACGTCAGATAATTTGATTCATCAAATAGGGACACCAAACTATTTACAGAGCAAGTGCACCAATCTGCCTACCAATCTGGTCATCACGGGCGGCCCACCTGAATCCCGGCCGAATCTTGT
>NW_008783905.1:0-245 GCF_000715545.1 Opisthorchis viverrini
CGAAGGCCTTCTTCCTTTCACCAGTATCAGTATTTCAGTATTTATCACAGAAAGGAACTTAGCTGACGCCTTGTACTGACTGCTACTCATTTTTCTGCAGCTCAAACATGTCTCGATAACCACAATCTTATGACTTTTATTTTGGTTGGTAGGGCTTTCTTCAGTGGTACAATGTTATTTTTTCTCCGCTAGAGACCAAATCTGTAAAAACGGCTATTTCTGGTTGGCCAGTTGAACCGTTTTTT
>NW_008783906.1:0-245 GCF_000715545.1 Opisthorchis viverrini
AGAGAAATGTAGGTACCGACCAGTCCAACTGTCTCCAGTGCACTGATCTACAAAGCGCTCCGTCATCTCGGGGAGTTAGTCAGATATTCCCCTCACTCTAGATCTTTAATTTGCTACCTGGATGAGTGGTGTTCAGTTCCATTGATCCCCGCATCGGATACGTGATCATTAGTGGGACAACTACATATCCTTCGTAAAAATTTGTCCTTCCAGTAGGATCTTCCACTCGCATTCCTATGCTGGCA
>NW_008783907.1:0-245 GCF_000715545.1 Opisthorchis viverrini
GTATAGTTAATTCCGTGACTCTTGCTGGATGGAGCCTCCCAAGAAGTGCGCCAACAGACAGTCAAACTCGATTCTTGGATTGTTGAAACTCCGTCTGATTGCATGAAGTCAGCAGTCAGCAACTTGCTTCCCATATGACAACCATGCGTGAGTGTCACGTTAAACTTCACCGAAAGCACCGAGGACCCACCTTCCTCACGAGGCGAGGTGAGAAGTTTTGTCCACTAAGCCTGGAAAGTTGTCAT
>NW_008783908.1:0-245 GCF_000715545.1 Opisthorchis viverrini
CATGCTCCAGACAAAATACATTTGGTTACGCCGTACGCTCTTTGTAGCAACATACTTTATCTAAGGATCATCTTGATGGGAACTGTTCCCGTAATTCAGTCTAAATCCTCCAACAAGCTGGCCCAGCACCACCAGCAGGTCCGGATGAGACTTGGAAGGCGATGATCGAACAAGACGATATCCTCCGATTAACACTCATTTGCAAATGAACTTTGTGTTTCTCACCGCATGCGTACCAGTTGGTG
>NW_008783909.1:0-245 GCF_000715545.1 Opisthorchis viverrini
GAGGTTGAACCTCGCTAAACTGTGGCGGTTTTCGTACCGTGATGCACGATTAGTCTACCCCGGCCCAAACCAAATTAGCATCTACTGAGCTTCAAGTGCAACTCTGGTAGCGTATGAACGCTTGGAAATAAGTACTGTGGCCCGCCAAAAAGCTGTTTCTGGTGTGAATCCGGCGGTCTGTCCCGGGTTCTTCCTCGGTTTTGGAGTAACGGGAATGTTCGACAGTTAAGGCGATATTTTCATTC
>NW_008783910.1:0-245 GCF_000715545.1 Opisthorchis viverrini
CACTGAAGTGACACACACTAACGGCGAAGCCGGGAAAGAAGTTACTTGAAATAACTTCGAAAATACCGCTAAAAGGGATCAGTATGGCAGCGCTTTGCTTTTTGTCAAATTACGATTTCCAAGGCAACTTTGACTAAATGAGATCTACGCACGTAAACCGATACTCTTAGGCAGTGACAGGTGATACATTCATTAATATAGGCTATCTAATTGCATCCTAAATGGACAACTTTGAAAAGAGGCGA
>NW_008783911.1:0-245 GCF_000715545.1 Opisthorchis viverrini
CCTAACTGGCGGTCGGGCGTTCTAGGCTCCATGTAGTTTGTTGAGGTCCGCACCATAAAGATAAGACATCTGTAGGCAGAAAAGACAATCTTGATTCACTAGTAAGCCGATCCTCAAGAAATTTCGGCTCGCATGACAAAACAACTAAAAGCCCACGTGATTCAATACGCGTCATGCGCACAACTGAGATCGGGGGCCGCTTGGTAAATCAATCAATAACGTGAGCTTTGAACTTAAAAACAAGC
>NW_008783912.1:0-245 GCF_000715545.1 Opisthorchis viverrini
ATCATGTATCTAGTCCATCGACGCGAGTCAATAATGATGGAAGACCTCCGTGTGACAAAATATTCGGCCAAATCCAATAAGTGTTGAATTTCAGTACGCTTTGTTTCCACATAGTTCAAATTTCTTGGTAGGTCTTGGGGCTAAATCAACATTAGATACTACTTGCACACCTCCTACTTGAGGCAAAGCCATCCTACTAGACGAAATGAACGAAACTCAACTAAGTGGAGCTGTCTAGGCTTGGG
>NW_008783913.1:0-245 GCF_000715545.1 Opisthorchis viverrini
GAGTCATACTTCTAACATGAGAGTTTTTTGGATTATAAATTTTCATTCTACCATACTTTACTACCATATGTACCATCGACTGCCAGGTTTGATGGCGTCAGAAAGTCTACTGGGAATCAATAGTCACAAAGCTATTTTGAAGGCACTATCATTACTACAGTTCGCAAGTTCTCCTTCATTATGCTTGTGCCAAAATACTCTAATAACTTCAAATTACTGATAAATAAGAATTTCTCTGGAAGATA
>NW_008783914.1:0-245 GCF_000715545.1 Opisthorchis viverrini
AAGTCAGTCTGACCACTGAAAGACGTGTTACATTAGTCCTGGAAATGATGCCATCGCTACCTTAAAATCACTATCAAAACGTTGGCTCTAGCTGCCACCTTTTTACCCATCAATTACGTTGGAAATGTGGTCGGATGTTGTCACTGGTGTGGGGATTTTGGTTGGCTGTTGGCTCGTTGGAGGTTCATGAAAGTCGTTGATCACATCTGTCTGTACCTATTGATATGTTCCGTCACAAGGTCTCT
>NW_008783915.1:0-245 GCF_000715545.1 Opisthorchis viverrini
TGTACGTTTCCAAAATTACAGTTCAGGAGCACGTCACTCTTATTTCTCCACCCAAAATGAGGGTCGGTTGCCGTCGTTACGGGTACCCGATTTTTCAGCATTTACCGCTTTTTGTTCAGGCCTAGGAATGCCTAGGAATGCTTCAGTTACACTGATTTTGTTAACTCAACGTTCAGTTTTTTTTCAGTCCCGAAAACTCGTCATCAAAATCCCATATCAATTAATTTGCCACCGTCGTCGTTCAG
>NW_008783916.1:0-245 GCF_000715545.1 Opisthorchis viverrini
CAGGGCGAACTTGCCCTTTCTTGGTAATAAGTATTGTCACCAATCACCACTCTATAGCCCTGGTTTATGAACATCATCAGAAATGCAGAGCGAGGTTTGTTATTTATGCTGTATAAGAGCTCGGCACAGTTTAGTGATTAAGGCACAAGCTTACTGACTAGAAAATCCGTGGTCCAAACCCAGCCCCTCAGGATCCTGATTGCTCCAGTCTAGGCTTTGGCAACCGGACATTATATCGGCTCTTT
>NW_008783917.1:0-245 GCF_000715545.1 Opisthorchis viverrini
GTGGTAGACGTTCATTTTTCCCCCTATTAGCGGGTCATATCCTGTCTGCTGACCCTTATGACCCTAAACACCTTACTGATCTCATCTTATTTCATCTTCTTCCCAAGCATCGACCCGTGGTGATACGCATTATAGACAACCGGTTTGGCCGTTGTCCACTCCACCCGATCTGTGCATTACGAACTATGTGATCCCTGACCTGAGAAAACAACGACGAATACTATTACATTGGTTTTGCTCACCCT
>NW_008783918.1:0-245 GCF_000715545.1 Opisthorchis viverrini
ATCTTGTCCTAATATGAGTTCACATCTGGCGGTGGAGCAGTTGGAAGTGACTCCAGGAGACAATTATGGTACGTTCGTCTAACATCTGGATGTATCAGTCTTTCAGCTGCCACGCGATTTTTCCACACTTTACGCGCCCCTGGAAAATTATGAAAAAAGCGACTCCGGGTGAGCGCAGGGTCGAAATCCACAAATATGTTCCTAAACGACTGGCAACCAGTTATTGATCCGCGCCATTGGTAACT
>NW_008783919.1:0-245 GCF_000715545.1 Opisthorchis viverrini
ACGTATGAATATTCAAATGTCACTAGCACCGAATGCGAATACTAAGTATTTTTATAGGTTAGATACCAGTATATTCGACGCAACATCTTCAGACAGAAAATCGTAATTCAGCAAAAACAACAAAATGGTGTAACGGGGTGCAATTTATTAGATTATTCCATAAGTGAAAGACGAAATAATACCAGAAATATTAGAGATTGCGATGCAGGTGCGCCATTTAGAAGCATTTGCGGTGCACGATACCT
>NW_008783920.1:0-245 GCF_000715545.1 Opisthorchis viverrini
GTGCAGTCCTATGCACTGTCCACAGCACATCGAACAAACCATCTGCCTGAAAGAAGACAAATCAGTTGAACCACGATGAAACAGCATGCTGAATATCGTCAGTTGGGCGAACACGAAACACGCAGCTTCAAGTTTCCTAGTGTCCGTTTTTCGATACAGGCCATGAAGAGACCTGTCAGCATACGCACTATGGTTCCGCCAAACTCCACAGAAATATGATATTTTTTCGATTCTGTCAGCTTGGA
>NW_008783921.1:0-245 GCF_000715545.1 Opisthorchis viverrini
TTGCATGTGCTCGGACCAAAAACCACCCTGATCCACCGTCATTATTTGCAGTCATTTTTGGCCCCACATTCGACTTAGAAGTTGCTCCGCCGTGGCTCTAAAGTGGCTACAGACGCCTTAAATCAGTAATTGAAGGATAACTCTGCGGTGTGTGTTTATCTCGCAGATATATCACTCCGGGATGGTGGCGGCTACGCTCTGAATGTGGTCTGCCGAGTGACTACGTGTACAATTTCTCTCATTCT
>NW_008783922.1:0-245 GCF_000715545.1 Opisthorchis viverrini
CGCATGCCGAAACACCGTATACCGAGACGCACAAACCTATTAGGAGATTCGGAACGGGCAAACTCCTGGGTTGGTTGGTGGTTGAAGGCTAGCGTTTGTCTTAGGTTGCGTACCTGTACTAGGTAAATACACATCACTTCCAACACCTCGCTGTTTACATTTCACACCGGGTGAGTATGAAAAGTGGATCAACCTAGGCAATGGAGTTGTGCCAGTTAGTATATCCGCGTGAGGTTCACCTAAAA
>NW_008783923.1:0-245 GCF_000715545.1 Opisthorchis viverrini
ATGAACCTTAGTGTTAGGATGCTTGTTTGGTAATTCGAGTCACGTGAGGCTTCAAAACAGGATGCCACTGAACCTTGGTTACCGCAGGTTTCAGGTCACGTCAACGGCTGCAGCACTATATGTTGACGATATTTGAATTGTTCGGACGATGTTTTAACAGCGTCTACCTTCCCTGACTTCTCAAAAATATTGCTGGTGGCAAGTTCCGTCGCCGAGCTCACAACATGGCCGGGTGCCGTCGACGA
>NW_008783924.1:0-245 GCF_000715545.1 Opisthorchis viverrini
GCTTTTTGAAACTACATCGCTGTTGCTGACATAATCGATGGTGAAACCAAACGGCGGCTTGTGTGATTTCGTCGGCGCCCTGCTGGTTTTTCCATCCCTCAGGCTGGGAATGTACGATTCGATGGATATTGCCTGCTTAATTTTTTCAAAGTTGCACTGCAATCAAAACGTGATGGTAGATTCTCTCGGTTTCAAACGTTTCCGCAAACAAACAGCGTGTCAAAGTCTAGCGGGTCGATTGAAAT
>NW_008783925.1:0-245 GCF_000715545.1 Opisthorchis viverrini
ACACCAGGGTTCTGGAGACCCTGCAGCGTCCACATACCAACCACCAAAGTGTTAACTTGCCGAATCACCTTTGTCCGGAACACGGCTACCAACGAGCTGTGAGTCTACGTAACAAAACCAACGGTGATAGCATATTGGTTACCGGCGAATAGCCAGGGAACGACGAACCCCTCTGCCTGGTACGGGTGCAGCTAGTCCCGTAGAACAAATGGTGAAATTAGATCCTGTACTCAAAGATGACTGGC
>NW_008783926.1:0-245 GCF_000715545.1 Opisthorchis viverrini
TTGTCAAGTCACAACATGATGTTATCCAACAATAGCTGCCCCAAAAATCGATAACAGGAGCACGTCTTCAGCGTAAGCCGCAGAACGAATGATGCTCTCGATAATAAGAACCCATTGCATAACAAATCTTTATTGTCAAAATGACGGTGGTCACAGGTTGATCGTGGACTTACGTGTCTCCAACCGATATCCACACCTGAAAACTCCGACCGAATGTGCGAGACTTGACCAATACCGCATGAACG
>NW_008783927.1:0-245 GCF_000715545.1 Opisthorchis viverrini
TTTCATCGGAATATCTAATCAGTGAAAATGTCTCTCGGATTAGAAAGACGTGCCACGTACGGATGATGAACAGCTTGTCGAATTAGTTTACGGTGTATTAAACTTGGATTACTTTTCTACGAAAATCAGGTAACGACGCCTGCGAACTCAGGAACAAGTGGGATCGTTGGATGTGGTTCATCGGGGGGTGTATCGAAGCGAGTGAAAACTACATCAGCTTTGTCGTAAAGTTTAACGGAAATCCA
>NW_008783928.1:0-245 GCF_000715545.1 Opisthorchis viverrini
CTGTCTCACAGCATCAAACTAGATGCGACATTATGGGGGAAAAGCGCAGTCAACCATTCGTCCGTGCCTTCACGTTTTGCATTTTGCTACCCAATCTTCGCAGCGTAGTTCAGTTTTCGCTCTTATTTTAATCATTAATGCTGACCTGATGAAGAGAACTCGAAAACATTAATGTTCGCCAGTGTTATTTTCAAAGCATGTTCAAGCAATTTTTGTGAAGTCATCAAATTGGAGCGTGCAAAACG
>NW_008783929.1:0-245 GCF_000715545.1 Opisthorchis viverrini
TAAGGATGAAACAGTTCGATAGAGCTTCCCAGATTTTCAGCACAGATTGGCTCCCCTTACAGGACGCGACCTCCACCAGTAGAACTTTCCAGACCTCCTCACGCTACCAACAATGGTACACCTATGTTGTTTAGTTCGTCTAACAAGAACAAATCAGAATATATTTTAGCAATGTTAGGATTTATAACGCGAGAGTTAACGATGCAGGAAGACGCATGACCCCCTAAAAGATGGATTCAAAATGA
>NW_008783930.1:0-245 GCF_000715545.1 Opisthorchis viverrini
TTCTCTAAACTAGTCACCTTCGCATTCGTCTCTCCTCTTTCCTTGTAGATTGCTTCGCACGGCGTTCATCGCGAATTCAGTGCAGTGGATGTCTCCCATATATTTGCAATTTCGCATTCCCAAACAGAGAAAAACTACGGTGTATCGAAAACTTAGCAAAACACAGTCTCGTATGTCAAACAAACACAATGCATGCTGTTTTCGGAAAAGTTTGGTAACACTCGGCAGATTTATTGCTGGGCAAC
>NW_008783931.1:0-245 GCF_000715545.1 Opisthorchis viverrini
TGAATATTGAAACGTACCCTACTTCATGGCATACTAGTGCAGGGAGGAACTCCCTTTGCCGAGAAATCATTTATTAGTAAACGCCAACCAAGCCGTCAAACTATGGGACACGAAATCAGACACTACTCGCAGGCCTCATCAGTAGTATACACTAATAGGTGGTACCGACATGGATGCTTAAAGGGCTGTTCGGTTGATCCCGTTGAATGTAAGTGCTAGTAGAATGGTATCCTAGGAAGGAAGCC
>NW_008783932.1:0-245 GCF_000715545.1 Opisthorchis viverrini
CGGCTTCAGCTGGTCACTCACAAACTATACTAAATTTATAGGCCGTGCATCCTCACCTACCCGAGAAACTACATCATGCGCATAACAGGGTGACTAGGACAACGAGGTAGGACTTGGGAATGATACAAGTGATATCCCAGCAAGTTAAGCTTGACCAGCCACGCAAACCCGAACACCGCTGCACTATCCTTGCCTGAGTGAAAAGCGGAACTGGCAAGCGTCGCTTTATTCACTGACAACTCGAA
>NW_008783933.1:0-245 GCF_000715545.1 Opisthorchis viverrini
GTCAATTTTATTGTATGACAGTGGTTTTACGCTTCGCGAAGTTATGATGGCCACGTAGGAGCCGTTTTTGATACAGGTTTTGCTATCTCAGTGTAAGACATTGTTTTCTAAACTCAATTTTTCCAATTAGAACTTAGCTAAATACTCCTGGATTTGAAATCTGGAGGAAAAAAATGTATATCTAGGGTTTTTTTTGATCAGAGGGACTTCAGGAATAGTCCGAAAAGTTTCCACGGATGCTGAGA
>NW_008783934.1:0-245 GCF_000715545.1 Opisthorchis viverrini
ACTTGAACAGCGGCAGCTTCAAGCCAATCAGTTCTCCTTTGATCAGCTCTCTCCCAAAAAGTTTACAGCTTTCAAAATGTCGACAACTTAATTTTCCGAGGATATAGATCTACATTTTCCATTTTCCAGCTTGTGAATCGTCTATACAAAAAAACGAGCTTGCCCCCCTGTATTGGTGTTAGGCGGAATTCCACACTCTCTCCTTACCGCTCACAATCAGGTGCTACTACAGCCGAGAAGTCCAT
>NW_008783935.1:0-245 GCF_000715545.1 Opisthorchis viverrini
GTTCTCTGGGACCGTCCAAAATCGTTCAATCTTTATCATGCAAATTCGTACACGAACGAAGGATGGACCCTAGCTTACCTTCATTCGAAAGCGAGAAAACACACTGGCGTTGCTTGTCAAACCGAAGGTAGAGCTGAAGAAAAGCATTCAAGTACAACGTACTTTCATAATTTTTGAACCCATTTCGAGCGCACCAAAAGACAATAATACAAGGAAGAATCTAAAACTCCATGCTGGCCGGAGCA
>NW_008783936.1:0-245 GCF_000715545.1 Opisthorchis viverrini
GTGAGCAGATTCGTCTTCTCCGAGATTCCCCAAGACAGTTGCAGGTCTTTCACAGATTGGTTTGCCGAGTGAAAACTTGATTAGGGTGGAGTTCAAGACCGGGGCTCTTTGCAGCAACGCATGGGACCCGGTTACTACATAGTACTGGGGAATGCCGTTGACATTTGCAACCCAAAAATGGCCAGAGGAGGCGGCTAAACACAGCTGAATAAAATTGTTTTACCAACCTAGAAATAAGGTTGTCC
>NW_008783937.1:0-245 GCF_000715545.1 Opisthorchis viverrini
GCAGGCACCAAAAACCTATACGAATAAGCGTTGATTAATGGAGGGCGATCGTACAAAACTGGAAGATTTATGCTTGTGTTAGAGATAACAAGAGGCAAATTCTAGCTGCATCATGCTGATCCACAAGGTAAAACGTCCCGGCAACCGGCGCTACATGTGCAGCATGTTACTAAAGAATTAATAATTCGTGGTGTCACCACCCAGTGCTCAATGCCCCACAGAGACATTTTTCCGGTCAAACCGCG
>NW_008783938.1:0-245 GCF_000715545.1 Opisthorchis viverrini
GAAACCAACCCTTGTAGTGTTCACCGTTGCAGTAATTGCCTGCAACCTACGACACCAAAAGAGCATTTTCTAAGCACGATTTTCGGAGATGTTCATTCTTTCTTTCTTGCAACCTATTCATTCGTTGTTCTGGCATTGCTGTATGATAGCGATGATTATTGGTTGATTGTCTCTCATGCAGTCAGAGCTGTACTGTAGGCTGTACGAAGTTATGGTCTAGCCATCTCGAACTTCTACCTGACAGG
>NW_008783939.1:0-245 GCF_000715545.1 Opisthorchis viverrini
CACAATTAAAAAGTTCCGATTACCGTGCCTTCCGGTCACCCGTTTGTCAGTTGCAAACCGTCGTGCAATGCGGCCATCCTCACCCAGCCTATAAAATGCAGCATAACTCCGTGTTCTTTCAGTTTCTACGGTGATGAATTTTCCGGTGCTTAGGCGGAGTAGGGCGCAAGTTGGTGCCTATAAATTTTGCATTCCCTTCCGTTCCAGATGATTACAATGGCGTTGTTACAAAGTTTTCGATCAAC
>NW_008783940.1:0-245 GCF_000715545.1 Opisthorchis viverrini
ATTTTCTGATGAAGCTAAGAAAGAAGGACTTATGGATTTAGTCATACCCGTTCCGTGTGGTTGGAGAAAACAATGAAAAAAACACCTTGATTTAAGAAACACAAAGCGCTTATCAACACGAGTGTTTCAAACATCTCCAAAGCCTTTAGGTTAGGCACGCCAATGATGTATATGCGAACTGGGGAAAAGCTGGTAGTTTTCGTTTACTAGAACACGCTCATTTGGTGCAAGTGAGCGTTCAACTT
>NW_008783941.1:0-245 GCF_000715545.1 Opisthorchis viverrini
GTTGCGCTGGCTTGGCCATGTACTGCGTACGCCAGTCGATCGACTTTCTCGGAGGGTTCTTTTCTCAAAACCACGCGAAGGATGGAACCGAAACAGGAGAGGTCGAAAAATAACTTAGCAATTAAGTATGAAAGCTGTCACCATCAAACTCAGCTGCGTTGGTAATTGCCTTCTCCCTGGTTGGGGATCCCGGGACGGGACACATGAATGGTTAGTGACATTGTCAGACACGGCCCAGTCGTGCC
>NW_008783942.1:0-245 GCF_000715545.1 Opisthorchis viverrini
CACACAGGGGGCAAGGCGTCAGCTGAACACTTGAGGTCCACGGACAAGCACGGAGAAAATATGTTCCCGTCGTCTGAACGTTTACTCAGGAGCTCTCACGAGTTTACCACAAACAATAATTCGTTTTTTGACTTATTTCATTGTTCGCATTATATTAAACTCAGGAGCTCGAGTTTACCACAAACAATAATTCGTTTTTTGACTTATTTCATTGTTCGCATTATATTAAACTCCAACTTCCATTG
>NW_008783943.1:0-245 GCF_000715545.1 Opisthorchis viverrini
TTGGACGTTCCGATTAGTTTCGTGAAAATACTGTCCTACGCTAGAGTACAATCTCATTTGATACAGAAATAACGGTGCAAAACACATGGAATTCCGTCGTATCTATCCGCACATCCTTACTGTTCGGACACTGCTGCCGAGAGAGATGTGGGGATCCAGTGAGTCCACACATCACAGCGTGTCTGGCCAGTGGGAACTCACCATCTGTCAAGAGGGTTGATGTAAAAATCCGCCCAGTCATTCGA
>NW_008783944.1:0-245 GCF_000715545.1 Opisthorchis viverrini
CCAATATTGACGTCTCTCTCGGACAAGCCGAAGGCTTTAGAAATAATTGGCTGCACGTTGTACTTGAACCTTTATCAAGCTCCTTGTCGTGACCAACCACAAATTACTCCAATCGAACATGGCGATGAATTGGGTTATCCATGTTTGTCTAATTGAGTTTCTTTTCGTGGGCATGGTAGAAAGAATCTCAATAATCTGAGTTGATGTGATGATGCACTAAGTGAGTGTATCTGTCACCGAGGAAT
>NW_008783945.1:0-245 GCF_000715545.1 Opisthorchis viverrini
TTTAACTGTCCCATGGGATATGTGTCGGCAATCAGTGGCTGAGTGAAATTAGGTTTGAATGCCCTTTAGCAGGATATTTGTCACCAAGCACCCACCCACTCGCTGGATCGTCTCTATCGTTTTAGATATGGGTGAACGTTTGAAACTCGTATCAACTTTGAATACTAGGGACCAAGTCAATGCCAAATGACATTATGACTGCCATGTATAAGTCCTCTTTAGCTTTAATTAAGCTGTGTCCAACG
>NW_008783946.1:0-245 GCF_000715545.1 Opisthorchis viverrini
GGTATCCTCGATATGGGACTACATAAGGTTTGGGTGCTAGGCTCAATCTTTTCCGGCTTCCCGCAATAAGTAATCTGTCCCATGCGAACGACAAGGTTTCGCGAGGAGGAGGGAGGGAGTGAATCAGACTTATATGGCAAGTCGTAGACTGTTGAACAAATACAATGAGTGGAGATCTGATGGGAAATCGATTGATACAATTGGCGCATCACAGGGTCTGTTCTCCTCCTATGATCTGCAGTCAA
>NW_008783947.1:0-245 GCF_000715545.1 Opisthorchis viverrini
AAGTGAAGCCATTCGAAGAGGCTCTGAGGGCGATTGATCTATACGGAAATATAAATATTTTTGGAGTTGAGCCGATCCTAATTTAAAATAACTGACAGTATTCACAACATTATGTAGAACTACAAAACTCAGCTAAAGTGTATGATGCTATGCTGTTTCACTGAGGATCTAAAGTACCCGTTTGTTACAACCTGTGTTTCTGAGGTACACTTATTTGAGAAATAAACTAATTTGCAAATCAATTT
>NW_008783948.1:0-245 GCF_000715545.1 Opisthorchis viverrini
AAATTCGGCACTTGGTCGTACAATGGAGATCAGGTCGATTTCCGTTTGCAGTGTATTGATTCTTCTGTCCCAGACTGCTCAATAAACGGAACAGTCGATCTCTCAGAGTATTCTGCAAATGGAGAGTTTCACCTTAAATGTAAGTGGTCAGTGTAACCTATTGTTCACACAATTTTCAGGAAATTATTCAACGAAAATCTACGGTATTTAAGTGAGACGTCCATTTGTGTAAAGGGCTTGGTAGC
>NW_008783949.1:0-245 GCF_000715545.1 Opisthorchis viverrini
GTGTTTCTAGGGTGATTTGAAAAATCAATACCTGGTCATGCATAAATCTGTCGATTGCCAAATAAGCTGCAATGCTTGCTACCATCTAGACCCAATACGTGCCAGGCGAATCGTCGTCAGGTGAGATAGCGCATTCTGCAGGAGACCAGTCAAATAAACGAATATTCAACATTTCCGAGGACCTATTAAAACCAAGTTCGGGAAGTACACCCATGCGTACACGAAATTCGTAATTCCCAGTCGTT
>NW_008783950.1:0-245 GCF_000715545.1 Opisthorchis viverrini
AGACGTCTTCGGGTGTTCGACAGTCGTTGCCTCATAATCATGGCTCGTTTGGGTTGGTGTCACAGAATCCGTGACGAGACAATTAGAAGGCGAGTTTTTGGAGGTGTTGGTTGGGTCATTTATTGAGCATGCCGAACCATTGTCTGCTAAAGGGGGTTCTGTTTGCCGTGCTCAACTGGAAGTGACGGAAGCAGAGAAGTGCCCAACTCTTGACTTGCAGAGGGGTATGAAGGAGGTTACGAAAC
>NW_008783951.1:0-245 GCF_000715545.1 Opisthorchis viverrini
AACCGGATCGAACGCTTGGGAAATATTACTAAAGATCAAGCCCCTTCCGACGTAATCGGAGTGTGATTAGTTGAAAGCCATGGCTCCACTATTCAGCAAGTAATTTACAAAAGAATCAAACAAGAATGGATAGGTCTCAGTTTACCCGTGAGGTTTTAATTAGAACCTAGGTAACCAGAATGACAAGACAAGTAAGAAGTAAGTGCAGATAACGATTGTAAGTTGATGCGGCAACGGTGGGCTCT
>NW_008783952.1:0-245 GCF_000715545.1 Opisthorchis viverrini
TGCTCCAAGAGATATCTCCTACAAAAGTATCTCTTGATATTTATTGAGCGACACTATGGTATGTGAACAATTTCATGTTTCTAGGAGTTGCCAAGTTGATGGTCTGGCAAACAGGGTGGACAGATCACGACGTCAACCAAATCTCGAAGGGACCAATCAAACGACGCACTGACTTATCTTCAAATAGCCAATCACGCTGCGTCCGTTAACTAGTTTTCGGAAAATATATAAACGCAAGCAGAATT
>NW_008783953.1:0-245 GCF_000715545.1 Opisthorchis viverrini
CATGATCAACCCCGCAGGGCTTTTGCGATATCATTGGGAATCTGAATTTAAATTTGACGGATGATTGGGCCACTTCTTCACGTATAATGGGTCGTGTCGCCTGGTAGTCACGGGTTATAAGACGTCTGTAGCATTGTCTTTCACATCAATTTTGATAGTTTCATATTGTCATGGTTTTTGCTTGTTCTGTGGGGTGAAATGCATTCATAGCCTGAGGTCACGGAAGTGGAGCCTATGGAATCTCA
>NW_008783954.1:0-245 GCF_000715545.1 Opisthorchis viverrini
AACGGCGGCAATCGTGTAATGGTCCCGTCGGTCTATAACTGATGTGAACTTGATGAATTTTAGTTGGTATTTTCGCAGGAGGGCTGGTCATTGTGCGAGTGGAACAGAAGTTAATAAACAAAAACCAATAATAAGTTTTCATAAGACCATGAAGGCAATAAAATCTTTGACAGTACCATAGAAATGCTCTTTTTCCTCCGCAACACTGACATCTAACAACTGTTCCCGTTGGGTCAGCATCCCGA
>NW_008783955.1:0-245 GCF_000715545.1 Opisthorchis viverrini
CTCGAGGGGCCAGTCAAAACTGATCATGTAATGGGAATTCGGGGGAAGAGTTGATCGCAGTACTGTCCAGCTGCCCGTAACCGGGCCGTCAAATGTATAAACTACTGTTCAAGACTCTCTTTAGTTTCATGAGATGCGCCTCAGCCATGGTAAAGTATCTATAGAACGCTTGTCGACTTATAAACAAAAAACTGGCCTCATCCACAGGCTAGAATCTTCATTGAGCTTGATTTTGTAAAGTGGTG
>NW_008783956.1:0-245 GCF_000715545.1 Opisthorchis viverrini
AAACTCTTTTTCCGTTCAGATTAGGACCTGTTCGATGCTTTGAAGAGATTGAACAGTCGAAATGTGGCACCTGAAACTGTTGGCAAATCAAGCCGCCTCACCAATAAGAAACAGTGGTACACCAATAAAGATACTACTACAATATGAGTGTGGATTTCAAGTGTTCAAGGTTTACCTGTATTAACTGTTCAAAAGAAATAAACAGGTAAGGAACATCATTAGTCACTAATTGTGTAGAAAAATTT
>NW_008783957.1:0-245 GCF_000715545.1 Opisthorchis viverrini
TTGCATTTGGGAACAGGAGATTGTCCCACACGACAGTGGAGAATCGTGGGGGTTCTTGGTGGCGATCAGCTTCACCGGAGTCGTCACGAAACTGTTGGCTTCAGTCCACCTTTTTCACCTTATAGTTGCTTGTGAGAAACTGGTTCAAGAGCAACACGCCAGATTACGGGCTGGTAAGGACTGCGTTGACCAAATGTTTCCAGTACATCAGGTTCCAGAACAACATCATTCATACAAGCAACACA
>NW_008783958.1:0-245 GCF_000715545.1 Opisthorchis viverrini
CTTTTCTTTTTTACATTCTTTTGCTACGCAAGTTTGCTACATTTATCCGGCGTAAACAAATTCACCGGGATTTGTCCTACTCTAGCCGTTTTCCAGTTTCCCTAATAAGAGAAGGAATCATTTAGAATACCGTCACTTTTTTAAATGAAAGGCTGACCACTAAATAAACGATAATAGTTTCAGTGACACCTATCCCAAAGGAAATCTGGTATCATGCTCGGAAAATTGGTTTGATTATAATATAT
>NW_008783959.1:0-245 GCF_000715545.1 Opisthorchis viverrini
CCATTCCAAGTCGACCATACAATTAAGTCTCAGGTGCATTAAGTCTGTTTACTTGCGCATTCATTTCCACGTTGGTATCCCAGCATCTGTTTCTAAGTGGAAGGGTACTCAAGGCCGTATAAAAACTGTCTTCGATAATGTCCGAGGCGCTGTCTTTTCGAATGTAGGGAAGCGTTGTAAAAAACCGGTGATTGCCTTTCCATTTATGAGGCCACTTCAGAGGAATTGTTGAGCTACTAACACAG
>NW_008783960.1:0-245 GCF_000715545.1 Opisthorchis viverrini
TTTTTTCAATTTTTTCTTGGTTCCAGCATACACGGGCCATAGATCTTGGTCTGCGGTTATCAAATACCTGATTGAGTATTGGAATTCGTTGGCTTGTCCGGCATGTTGACCATTGATTTGCAGACATTTTGCCGAGTATACCTCGTCAGTACGCTGTTGGGCGGGTGTTTACTCCACTCTTGCTTGAACTTTTACAAGTTAGCTAAGAATTTGGTGGCTAGGATGATTGGCTAGTGGTGATCCCG
>NW_008783961.1:0-245 GCF_000715545.1 Opisthorchis viverrini
TCTCGCTTCAAACAAAATAGTAACGGGCTGAAAATCTCACTGACCTTGCGAATCTAACTAAGCAAATAAAGTGAAACCCGTAAATTTGAAGTAGAAACCAGAGTTTTTGTTGGCAGGACAGTCTCATTATACGAATGGGGTAACAAATCCTATATAAAACCTTTTCAAAAATCGTACGTCAAAGGCATTTTGTTGTCGCACTACAATTAAATCCCCCAATGCTCCTTCCAGCAAAAGCACGCATC
>NW_008783962.1:0-245 GCF_000715545.1 Opisthorchis viverrini
GCCTGATTGGAGACCTGTTAAGATCGAAGCAATTCAAGTGTTACACTGACTTTTGCTTGCATACATATTGGAAACCTGAATACAAGGAGATAGCAGATGCTTCTGAGGAATGAAGAGTATGTAAGTTCTGCTGGCTGAATAGGGGAGGAAACGGTGATGTCAAATTAGCTCGGCAACTCGTATATATACTGGTTAAACCAGCAATAGCTCTCTACATTTTTGGCCTAAAGTGGAACATATAGCCC
>NW_008783963.1:0-245 GCF_000715545.1 Opisthorchis viverrini
CACCGTACTCGGCAATAATTTTCTTCAATGGAACAGCACTTTTTGTGACACTGATGAAAAATATTTTATAGACATTTCCACTCATCACCAACATCATCAGCGACATCAGCACCGTCACCGCCAATTTTGTTTACAAGAATGAAGATTCATAGGAATCAGCAATCACGACCGTCCGAAGCCCCAAACTAATGAAACCATCAGTTGGATGTCCAGACATTCTCATCAACTGTGATAATTAGAATAGT
>NW_008783964.1:0-245 GCF_000715545.1 Opisthorchis viverrini
TGAGGCAAGAAAGTTAGCCAAACGACCCTGAAATCTAAGGCGTAACGTGT
The DNA here is from genome assembly GCF_000715545.1 of Opisthorchis viverrini. Taxonomy (NCBI): domain Eukaryota; kingdom Metazoa; phylum Platyhelminthes; class Trematoda; order Opisthorchiida; family Opisthorchiidae; genus Opisthorchis; species Opisthorchis viverrini. The sequence continues at coordinate 51 of NW_008783964.1, forward strand.
GCTAGTTTGAGACCAATGTACTTTTTAATACCCATCGACGCAAACTGCGGTGTATCCGGTTTGCGCGTCCAACGTCTGAGGCCCCTCCACTGCCAAGGGAAGAAAGGCCTGTGGAAAGCCGGGGTAGGCGTAATCGCAGCATTTCATCTGTGTAAAATAATAATCACTCACGTTCTCTCCAGAAAGCAAAACCGC
>NW_008783965.1:0-245 GCF_000715545.1 Opisthorchis viverrini
CATCTAATGAACTAATTAAGTTTTGGGTGAAATCTTGGTCGGCAGTGTGAACACTGCTCGGTCGTTTTACACAGGCACAGAACATCGTACTTCGTCCCACAGTCAAACGATGTTTACTTTTTCCGTCCCAGGACTAACTGAACTTTTCTCGCAAACGGGGCCCTCTTGGTTCCCACAGGATAAACCAAGATGGACAATGGTAGGACATTTTGCGATTTAACCTACAAGTGTTGCAAGTAGAATCC
>NW_008783966.1:0-245 GCF_000715545.1 Opisthorchis viverrini
AGTGGCCACTGTCAGAGGAAGAACACTGGTTTCTAACCGTATCTCAACTTATTTGCAACCAACATCCAGCCGTATGCACAACGGTCAGTGTGACTGTGCAAACATGCATGCAAGATTTACCTTTGAATGACTTGCATCGATTGCTCTGCCTTAGAGAACTACTTCCGGATGATGAAACTTGTTTTGACAGGTTTCGCTGCAAATTCATCTATTCCAATGTCTTCGGTGCTAAGGCTTACCTGGTC
>NW_008783967.1:0-245 GCF_000715545.1 Opisthorchis viverrini
ATCGCCTTCAATGTGTAGTTGCCCAGTTTCCCCAACTACCTGGTTAAATCATCGCCTCCAATGCTTGGCTGTCTTTCCCTCACGCTGTCTCATTTTCCGGTGACCGAAACTGTAGCAGTCGAAAACATGGTTTATAGCTAATACAGTGACTGACTGAGAAACTCTACTGTACATTTGTTAGCTATACCGTTCATTATTCTTGATTGTTCCGTCGATTTTTTCCCGATCAATCGCAGCAATCCTTG
>NW_008783968.1:0-245 GCF_000715545.1 Opisthorchis viverrini
AACTACCGAACTATTTCGAGATAGTTTATGGTAGTCGTAATGTTAGTAAACAGGGACGCACAGGAGCCACATCAGGCCGTGACGTATGGCGAACAAATTGGTCGGTCCCATTGCTGGTGCCTGTGGAGAGGGTATTCAAGTTGAAGCGGGGTAAGGCAGAAGGAAGAACACGTGAACGTGTAGGAAGGGATCCATCAGCATTAGCATGATTGCGCCTACTAAACCACGGGATGCAACAATTAGGA
>NW_008783969.1:0-245 GCF_000715545.1 Opisthorchis viverrini
GATATAGTTTGTGAACAGAGATGAGATTCAGAATTTCTTGTTGAGTGCTCACCCTGTAGTTGAAGTAAATCTCGGCTGAAAGGCTGGAAAACGCTGTGCAGTTAGAAACACCCTCAGTGTGCACCTCACGATTCCCCCAAGGAAATCGAACTCTCGAGCCTGCGCTTCTTAACTGGACAAAATACCGTTCGTCCACTTGCACCCATCTTTCATCACCTACATCCTCTGATCCGTCGTTGATTCGC
>NW_008783970.1:0-245 GCF_000715545.1 Opisthorchis viverrini
GTCTTTCTTCCATTCTTTACTCTCAGTGGACCAATAGATTCACACCCAACCATCTTGAAGGGACGCCAGCCTGGCCGGATCCTATCGACAGGCGGTGGCGCCATTGCTTGTCGTGAAGCCGTTGTAAGGTTCCCTCGACACGTCCAGCAACTGTGTAGCACCCGCTTAGTCATTGATACTCCCTGAATGACTCAATACCTTTGGCGCAGTTCGGCGAACGCGTGCGATAGTCCACAATGCCCGTT
>NW_008783971.1:0-245 GCF_000715545.1 Opisthorchis viverrini
ATGTCATGCTGTCGATGATAATAATGATGTCCGGACTATCAATACCCGAACTAGACGAATACTGTTTTTAGCGTCAATTGTAGCGATCGAAAACTCTGATTGTCGTTTATTTTACAGAATTTTACACGTCCTCTGCCTATCAGAAAGCTGGGGACATCCAAGAACTGCTTTTCTATAGAGTGCGGTGCCTTCAGTAATATGCTGCAGATCCGTTAAATATTCATACACCATCGATGTGTTTGAGT
>NW_008783972.1:0-245 GCF_000715545.1 Opisthorchis viverrini
AATCATAGGAATCAAAGACGTCGGGATAATGAAAGGCCAAAATGTTGAAAAAAATAATCAAACATTTTTGTGGCTTTCAATTATTCTTAAGACTCTAGCCCGGTACAAATCAACGGACTATGCCGTCGCGCTTTCAATTTCTATCAAATATAATCCGTATGCTACCACTTCACAATGCTCATAACCGGTGTATTCAGTACCTAGTCAGCACACGTAATTCAATTTAGATATGCGGGTCCTCAAGG
>NW_008783973.1:0-245 GCF_000715545.1 Opisthorchis viverrini
ATGATTGGCTAGTGGTGATCCCGCTGGTTGCTCGTTGGTCCTCTCCGGATCTCTGTTACACTGTGGTTTGGCTTGCCTTTAGATGATGGGCTTGTCGGTTTCCACTTTGCACTGATTGATCCTCTTGACATCTGTGGTGCGAAATAGTTCAATGTGATTGGTTGTACCACCCAGTATTTTGCGTATTCTTATTGGTCCGTTTCACATACCTCATGCGTTGTGGTAAGCCGTGGGAGATCCTGATT
>NW_008783974.1:0-245 GCF_000715545.1 Opisthorchis viverrini
TGTACGTTTCCAAAATTACAGTTCAGGAGTACGTCACTCTTCTTTCTCCACCCAAAATAAGGGTCGGTTGCCGTCGTTACGGGCACCCGATTTTTCAGCATTTACCACTTTTTGTTCAGACCTGCCGAGCCTAGGAATGCTTCAGTTACACTAATTTTGCTAACTCAACGTTCAGTTTCTTTTTAAGTTCCGAAAACTCGTCATCAAAATCCCATGTCAATTGATTTGCCACCGTCGTCGTTCAG
>NW_008783975.1:0-245 GCF_000715545.1 Opisthorchis viverrini
TCATACAAACTTCCATGTTTTTTCTTTCGACCAGCTGGCTTTATTTACTCAGCACAGAAGTATGCACGTGCAAATCGGTTCACCGCCGATATGTCCTTCCTGTTCGTCATACTCATCTTCTTATTTCATCTTTGTTTAGTGACTAATCACCTCCAGTTGTTAATGCAGGGTTCATGAATGAGATTTATACTCAGTACTTCCCAGAACAACAACCTAAGACCTCCAGAAAAGTTTCCGACCTACCC
>NW_008783976.1:0-245 GCF_000715545.1 Opisthorchis viverrini
ATTTATGGGTGTTGTTCGGTTTAGAAAGAAAGAGCACCGCAATACATCAAATATCGGACCAACTGAAACTGTTGGGCATATTCTGTTGAAGATTATCACGAGCAAGTGCTTCACCTCAGATTCAGTTTGGTGACCCATTGCAAAAGGATGCCTACTTGTTCCATTTGAAAAACACACAAAAAACAGGCAAAATCAGTGATTTTGTTTTGAAAAGACTCACCTCATATGTTGTTGAACCTAATATT
>NW_008783977.1:0-245 GCF_000715545.1 Opisthorchis viverrini
TCATCCGTTTTTCAGTCTGTTTATCCATCCGAATCAAATAATTGAATCTTAATTCCCCTGAGGTATGTTTTGTGCATGGTGTTTAGCGTGAACCTGAGGTTGCTCTGGCTACACATGCAGTTTCGAAGAACCGACTTGTGCGTAGCCCCAAGTTCTCGTGGACAAATATGGGTATTCTTATAGTATTGCGGCAATGCAGATTCCGCCAGTCATTTTTTGCTGTTTAAGAAGGTTTGGTAAGTCAG
>NW_008783978.1:0-245 GCF_000715545.1 Opisthorchis viverrini
GCCAATGTGTGTTTACTCTACACTCCCAGCCATCACCAAAAACGGTTTTGATTGGCACACAAAAGTTTGGAATATTGATCCTGATGTATTTCGGCGAAGCCACTGTTTGTGAAACTTAGTATATTCAATAAATTACCGTCAACTGATGCATGCGCGTGCATGTACCTTGTGATACTGTTCACATTCGTCCACGTTTCTTTGTACCGGTTGCATTCAAATGGTTCTTTACCCGTCAGCCTAGCACA
>NW_008783979.1:0-245 GCF_000715545.1 Opisthorchis viverrini
CTCGCGATGTCTAATGACCCTTCTGACGATGAGGATTGTCTGAATAACTCCACCAGTGATTAAAAACACACACCAGTCTGAAGTCCCCTAGTTGTACGAATAGGCTGGTGGCTGGTAACCCCAGGGGAGAAGACCTGAAGGTCACGTATTCGGACCCCTAGCATGTACTTGATGCTTCAGAACGAGAACGACAGAGTTCATGCGAGAGAAAGAAAGAGAAAAAAGAAAGCGTTCAGCTGTAGCAC
>NW_008783980.1:0-245 GCF_000715545.1 Opisthorchis viverrini
ACCACAACGAGAAGGAGAGAATCGGACCAACACAGCGGGATCGCATCCACAGTGCATCGCAAAAAGGGGCAGAAGTTCCATCAGGGAGGACAATCAGGATCGGCAGGGCCTCGTGTAAATACAAAACCACCTCACCATTCCTCCCACGCTTTCAGTCAGCTCAAAAATCAGAGCAGCTGCCTACTGAGATCACCGCGTCGGATAAATCTAACGTGAGCCCGGTTGATATGAGTGCGATTATGGAC
>NW_008783981.1:0-245 GCF_000715545.1 Opisthorchis viverrini
GCTGACTTGCGATGGCCTGAAGGAAAACGGATTGTAAGGTGTGCATGAACCATAGCATTATCGGAATCAAGTTATGTGCCCCAGGAGGAACGAAAGTCTCCGCAGGTGAATGGTGGCCACGTGATCCAACTGGGTCCAAGGTTGATTTGCAGTTGACGACCACCAGGCTACGTGATTCGAACTCTTATGCTCAAATTTCGTACTGGCCAGGAACAGTTCATGATCAGTACACAACTGGAGGAGTC
>NW_008783982.1:0-245 GCF_000715545.1 Opisthorchis viverrini
TTGATGAGTTTCACTCAATAATGACGGGATCCCTGTGAGGTGATTCATTGAAAAAATGTAAAATGTGAGGAATCTAACGGTGATAGTATTTTTATCACATGTTGCTATCTACCTTCAGGTTGTGCCTATGATTCTGCAACACCAACAAGCCCAGAACGGAATCAGAATAGAAGGTGAATTCTGATCAACTGTTTGTTATCATCTCGTCCCATCATATGAGCAGAAATCGCATCTTTTGTGCACAG
>NW_008783983.1:0-245 GCF_000715545.1 Opisthorchis viverrini
CCGTCCCACTTGAAAGTTGAGTCGACAAATTTTACACTACGAATTCTCACCCATTTTTTACGAGGCTATCACTTGGGTAACTCATCAGGCTTATGATCTTCAGCACATCAGTTCAAGTTATATTCATGCTCGTGCAAGTGTCAAACAAGAAGGCACACCCCTCTCTTCACAGTGCACGCAATAAATTGGCATAAAACTCGGCCGAACGCACACACTCACGCGCATAAGACATGATGTCAACAGAG
>NW_008783984.1:0-245 GCF_000715545.1 Opisthorchis viverrini
GCTAAGTCAAAGGCCACGGTGGAATTAACCTCGAAAAGCAAACCATTAGTAAACGAGGACTGAACATAGAAATACTCCGTCATCTTATTTCTGAGACGAAGGGCATCTAAAGAACGCGGGAACTGAAAGGAGTCTTTGAAGTTGCACAATACCATTCTCGAGTGAGCGGACTTGTTTTCACCTTCTGGTCATTATGCCAAATGATAGCATCTGAAACGGAGCGTTGAATGGAGAAGATGAAGCGG
>NW_008783985.1:0-245 GCF_000715545.1 Opisthorchis viverrini
CCTTGTGGAATGAAGCTCCAGCCAATGTAGCCACCAGGATCATGGCGGCATGCAAGCCCGACCACCACTTCAAAGTGGCAGCTTTCAGTGAACACTTCGAAACCAATCGACTTAAGGCTTGTCCTATGGGCGCGTCCGAAAGATCCAGTTCAGCGTTGGGAAGCCACATCGTTTTGAATGCATCCGCTTCCGGTGTCTTTCAAGTCAATCAGTTGCAGCACCCGTTCGATGACCAACTGCCATTC
>NW_008783986.1:0-245 GCF_000715545.1 Opisthorchis viverrini
AATAATATTCGCTTGTTCCGGCAATAAATTTGGTTGATATTAATTCTGCCTGAATATTCCAGCAATGATAATTCTCGGTTAATTTTTGCAGAACACTGCTTGGATGGGTATATTTGTATATTATGAAACCGCGCCTGTGTCGCATGAGAACTTTGCTTTCAGAAGCAGTTCTGATTTGGACATGCTGTGAAATATTTCTGTCGTGCGCGGCCGCAATAATGTGCACATCAGAAAGGGGAACGAAT
>NW_008783987.1:0-245 GCF_000715545.1 Opisthorchis viverrini
AAATGTTCAAAGACAAGCGCGGGTGAACTGATGTGTATACTTCGGAACTTTGTGAACCTTCTGGGCACTGGAGCATCCACGACCACAGCAAACTTGTGACCGCGAATTTTGTAACCACAGCCTGCAGATAGTTTGGAGCATATGGCCTTCAAATAAAACAGTCAACTATTGGTTCATCTGAAAGATTATTACACATTTGCTGCTGCATGTAATACGGTTCTGCGAATGATATTTTCTCACCTAGT
>NW_008783988.1:0-245 GCF_000715545.1 Opisthorchis viverrini
CAGCAGAAAATACAGGGTTTGGGATAGTCATTTCAATCTAGACCTCAAAATAACTCTCTTAAAAAAGCTGTTTCTAGCATGAAAGAAGGGTATTAGGAATTTGCGCATTAGAGATACTTAATGATAGCTACCTGACTCTGTTCTCATATGAGTTATTTCCGTTGATTATTAACTACAGGACGTTACAAGACGGCTTGTCAACTGAGAAACGAATGCGCGGAATTTCGGAACTGTGTGCATCAACA
>NW_008783989.1:0-245 GCF_000715545.1 Opisthorchis viverrini
CTCATTCCAGGTAGACAATACACAGCAATAGGAGGCGGGTCGAACATATCTGCAGGAGCGGTCCGTTCAGCGGCTTGTTCCGCATTGTGAATGTTAGAGTCCACTAGATGTACTGAGCGTTGTTGTTTGAAGGATGAGCCACAGTTCCTGCGACAACAGCGACCGAACTAACGGTAGATATTACAGCAAACAACAATGTATGGCGAAAGGCTGTGTCAGTCCTGAAGAATGGGCGTACAGAGATA
>NW_008783990.1:0-245 GCF_000715545.1 Opisthorchis viverrini
TGTCGCAATGATTGGAGAAATACGGAGATCCAGGCCCTGTAGGCAGAAGGCGCTTTCAACTTCGAACGTTATATTTCGTCATGAAGATCGGTCACTTAGAAGGAAGCGCAATCTGTTGCTCAATAAAACAAAAATGAGTTTACTCATCTATAAAAAACAAATTAATGAACTAGCTAATGACACAGCATCATATTCAGAGCTGATCGATTTTCCTTAATACTCGCCATCATCTCAATGTCAGACAG
>NW_008783991.1:0-245 GCF_000715545.1 Opisthorchis viverrini
TTTGAACGTTGCTTCACGGAAACATCGATTTTGGATATTATTCGGAATCACTCACAGTCCATCAGGAAAAAATCACCATAACATAAAGTAATCTATTACTTAGGCGAGCTCGGAAGGAACATTCAGAGGGACTCAAGCCCTAAGCACAAACCTCTGTAAATAAGGTGCACGTCGGAACTGTTCATTCCGAACTGATTGAAGAGTTTTACCAAAGCATTTGACAGACGTTTCGTGTTTTGTCGTTT
>NW_008783992.1:0-244 GCF_000715545.1 Opisthorchis viverrini
TGTGCTGTGATTTTTTCCATCATAAGTTTGTTGGTAGGATCTTTCTGGGGGCACTTAAAATATCCGAACAGTTACGAAATGTACCACCTGGAGGTTTAAGTGCATCTCTATAGGGAACAGATGTGTTTACACTTGCAGACGAAGCAGGTGTTTCCCACGCTCAACTGTTGTTGCCTAGGTTATATGATGAAGAGGGCGCCCGTCTGTCAGGTAAAACACTCGTCGGTTAAAACAAAGAGAGTGT
>NW_008783993.1:0-244 GCF_000715545.1 Opisthorchis viverrini
ATGAGCAGCGTAAAATGATAAACCCCTCCGACTTTTATTGACTTGGTTCCTATCTTTGATGAATTATCGTCAGATTCATTGGTTAGGCGCTTATCGTCAAAGGGCGTTTTGACTGCTCTGTTATTTTCCTACCGCGGTGATAATAATTTGTTTTAATTCAGGTATTTTGGTTTATTCCTCGCAGACTGCAAAAACTTAAAACAGGTGCTTAGTCCAGTCGGAATTTGTCCTGTCTCTAGAGAAC
>NW_008783994.1:0-244 GCF_000715545.1 Opisthorchis viverrini
TCAGAGGCGCTCGACAGCTAAAAAGAAAAAGACGGAGGTGGTGGTATTGTGGCGGTGTGTGGTGATTGGATAGGGGCGGAAGGATATTATCCCCTGCGGCAAAGAAATACAGTAAGCGTTGCGGCCCTTTGCTAAATCACTGGCGTCATCCTGAGAATGAATTAGCTTAGGAGTAGCAGTCTTAGCCACCCACATATTCGGATAGTTCAGATATGACTGTGGAAATGATGACTGACGATAATAC
>NW_008783995.1:0-244 GCF_000715545.1 Opisthorchis viverrini
TTTTGCATAGCTTCTTTGTAGATATTGAAGTAAGCTGGTGCACCCAAAAACCTCGAAATGACAAACCTCCTTGCGACCATAGTGCTGAGTCAAGAACTGTACATCCAAACATTGTTTCAACTGGAATCTGGGGCACCTCAGTGAGCTACTTGCAGTTAAAGGTGTTTGTTAGAAATAAACAACGCGGTAAAACTTTCGGCTGAGGATGTTACATTGGTTTGTTTTATTCCTTTATGGATTTATT
>NW_008783996.1:0-244 GCF_000715545.1 Opisthorchis viverrini
TCAACAATGTTACTTCTCACCTCTTTTATGCCATAGATGCAGGTGTGTTTTAAGCAGATTGAAGAGACTTGTGCCACTACCTGACGACCAATGATAAAAACGACGCATTCAAGATCCCACTCACTCCTTTCTATAAAAGGGCTTTGAGCGTCCGCACTCCATGTCCAACTAGCAATAAACGCAATGTAGAAACCTTGCAGCCTTTCACACAGATGCACAGTCTGTCTACAAAACACGCAAGCAA
>NW_008783997.1:0-244 GCF_000715545.1 Opisthorchis viverrini
CCTAAACATTCTCTAAATAATTTTCTAACTCATGGATTCGTACAATACGCATTGGATAAAGTGTTCGGTCATGAATTTGTTATACTTGCTTTGGTTACTGACAACGGTGCACAGTTTCCATCGAAGAATGTTTAAAGTGCTTTGTTTACTGCTCCACAATATCCGCAGTTGGATGACGTTGCTGAGAATTTTGTACAAACGCTCCAACAACAACCCTTATTTCAATACCTCATTTTCTCCTATT
>NW_008783998.1:0-244 GCF_000715545.1 Opisthorchis viverrini
TGTTGTAAATTTTTTTCACAACATCTGCATGGACGCCAGCTTATGCGTGGGTGTAAGTAGCGAATAGATATGCAGGCAGGGTCTCCGCTTAGTTTGGACGTAGATCCGAGCCCTACAAGAAAGTGGTAGAAAGACCGGGACCCAGCCGATGAGAGCGGATTCACGAACGACAGTGAGTGAAATAACAGGTGCTGGACACGGAGTTGGACGGGTTGTACCGTAGACAGACTTGAGCATCGCCCAC
>NW_008783999.1:0-244 GCF_000715545.1 Opisthorchis viverrini
TGAAGCTAATGGCCCACAGACCACTACGAGGACAGTGAATTTCCACGTAAAATCCCTTCATTCTCTGCATTACTAGGTCTCTCTTATAGAAACCTCACACAGAAAGGGACCACCGCAGCTCCATGTGCAACTCACTGTATGCATGCCTGCACCAACTAAATTACCTTCGCTCCCATGTGCTAATCACGGCATCCATTAATTCCTCACCATGATCATAATGCTACAGTTAGAATAAGTGCATGCC
>NW_008784000.1:0-244 GCF_000715545.1 Opisthorchis viverrini
GGGAAGTTACTTGACAAGCTCATCAATGCGGCTTGAGGCTTAGCTGAATCACGGAATTCGTTCTAGTAAATGTTTCCTCAACCCGCTGCCATTGACTGCTCCCATAATTTTCCACAAATTTCCTAACGATCAAGCGCAATTTATTTAACTGAATTCGTGCGGTATTTTTCCAGACTACTTGTCTGCCTGCTTGCATTGATACTCCACTGCAATCGCCCTTTGGGGCGAATTCCGCAACCGATGA
>NW_008784001.1:0-244 GCF_000715545.1 Opisthorchis viverrini
TCAGACGTTTTAATATCCCAGCAAAATCAAGCAAGATGCAGTGGATCAGAAACTCTGGGTTACACCAGAGCGTACATTCCGAAGTCAGCAAAAAATAAATACATCTCAAACTTGGACACGTTTAAGTAGCCCAAGAGTGTTTATGCTGTTTTTAGCCCATTTGCACCAACTTATGAACTATCTAGTAGTTTGTCCTTTTTCCAATAATTTCGCCTTTGATAAAATTTAACAAAATCAAGCTAAA
>NW_008784002.1:0-244 GCF_000715545.1 Opisthorchis viverrini
AAAAAAAACAGCAATTAAGCAGCTTCCACCATCGCTAAGGAAGAATTTGTCGCAGTGGAATCGTCATAGCTCTACACAATATTTCGTTTATTCGTTCCACTGATCGCTCTCTCTCTGGTTGTATGAAGTTATTGTAGTTCACAGTAAGTCAGAAGAACGCGTAAGTACGGACACGGGTGTATTAGGTACACGCTGCCAAACCGGTCCGCTTTCGTGCAGGCAAGCAAAACAACTGAGTCACATA
>NW_008784003.1:0-244 GCF_000715545.1 Opisthorchis viverrini
GATTGATACAGGAGTAGGCGTATCGCTGACGCTAAATGCTGACCGTAAGCGCTATCCATGAGAGCAATGGGTGGATATCCACTGAAAACCGACGGTTTGTCAATGTAACAAATACACCTAAGAAACACGTACGTAAACCACGAGTCCCTGATTAGCCATGACATAGAGCACACAATATTGAGGGCGGACTTTCTCAAGAGCACAGATTCGGTGGTTGAAACAAAGCAGGAAAAACTGGTGACAA
>NW_008784004.1:0-244 GCF_000715545.1 Opisthorchis viverrini
CAATTTCAAAGTGTCCCGTTCAGATCAAGTAGTAACATAGTCACGGTGCAATCTAACATCACATTTTCACAAACCTCTATGAAAGATATACTAGTGCGTCTGTAGACAAAGAATCGTTGTTCGACTAGAGAGCACCACTGTTCTGGCCTGATGGAGCAAGCGGATAAGCAGAAGAAAAGTAAAACCGGACCATAATAGACATTCCGTATTCTATGAGCTCATATGGTCACCATCATCATCATCA
>NW_008784005.1:0-244 GCF_000715545.1 Opisthorchis viverrini
AGTGACAAAGCAACGCAGATCCACTTGTTGGCCATGGCAAACGTTTTGCACGCGGATGGAAGTACGGTAACGAACATGTTGAAATACTGCATCAAATTTGAAACAACGCAGAGCTGTTTTTTTGCTCAGGTCCAAATAATCCAATATTGAAACTCCTTTCTGCAGAAGCATTCAAGTACTTCTTGGATGGCATGACAATTAAAAAATGTTGAATCTTCATTCCTTAATTTCAGAGCGTGTTCCA
>NW_008784006.1:0-244 GCF_000715545.1 Opisthorchis viverrini
TGTTATGTAGTCAATCGAAACGACCCACTTTCCTTGAAGCATTACTGAGCAGTCGGCGCAAATTCTTGTCAAACGTACAAGAAGACTCTAGGGTAATATTGAGCTAAACCAGATTGTATTGACCGAATTGCTGGAATGACATTGTCGGCAGTTCTGTAACCTCTGTAATCTTTGGTGATTTCGCTAGGTCACTGGTTGTAGAGGCAATGCGAAGTGATATCTTCCCACAACTAAGTTGTTCTGC
>NW_008784007.1:0-244 GCF_000715545.1 Opisthorchis viverrini
GCTTTGCGTATTTCAAGTCTAGTTTATAAAAATTTTCACGCAGAAAATCTACACATTTTCTCGAGAGGTTGATAAAATGTCGTGATGCGTAAATTTCGCATGATGATGGGAGTCAATAAGCAGCCAACCAAATACATCATAATCATGTGGAATTTATGGCGAACGCCTTTCAGTTGACGTTGCTTTGCACTTTGGCTTTATTCTGTCTGGTTATCACACGATGCAAGCTGTAAGTGCAGAACTC
>NW_008784008.1:0-244 GCF_000715545.1 Opisthorchis viverrini
AAACAAAGTTGCTTATCTGGGAAACAAAACTGAGTGTGTGATGACCACTCCTTGTAAGTAACTTTTGGTATGACGAAATTCTCATGTATAGATCCTCTCAAAAGCCGATTGACTCCCCATCGTCCACTCCTTATATTATGCATTCTGTGAACAGTGAAAGTGAAGTATTGTGAATGAAAGTTTCTATCTTCTGTATTATTCTGCTCATTTTATCTCGGAATGGAGAACCTCACGAAGAAGGATA
>NW_008784009.1:0-244 GCF_000715545.1 Opisthorchis viverrini
GTTTTCCCAGTACTGCTTTACAGTACCAAAAGCACATGTGAGAACAATAAACTCGTGGGTACTTTTCAAAAACTGCGTGACACATAATGGAGCAAAATTAACCGGTAGAATCCACTTTGGTGACACATTAGTTGAATTTGAACTCACTTGGAACATCTAAGCCCCAAACCTCTATAAGAAGCGCGCAGCGTGAACCTTCTGCACTAATTCAAACCGGAAATTATTCTACGAGGCACCATAGTTA
>NW_008784010.1:0-244 GCF_000715545.1 Opisthorchis viverrini
AGGCGACAGCGATAGCGATAATGTGGAACACGATTTACTGCTGTGTCGACTATTGTCAATAGACTTGATTTGCACTGCAGTTTGATGCAGAATCGCCTTCATTCTGTCTAACTGCTGGATATCATACCAATCAGACGTATGAATCTTTAAAGTGGTATCGAATAAGACTAAAGTCTTTCCAAAGGGATGGTGGAAAATGTAGCATACCGTGACTATGGGCAATTCACCATGGGAAGACATGATG
>NW_008784011.1:0-244 GCF_000715545.1 Opisthorchis viverrini
GTTTGCACTAAAAATCTTAGATTCCCTCGATTATCTCAGCGAGAAAGGGTTCAGTCTTCGAACAAAGCTGGCTAGTTTGATATTGTACTCACGATTCATCCTAGTCACGCAGTACGCTGTGGTAACTCACTCTTTGATTTGTTTCAACTTATCTACTGAGTAATAATCCGGAAAATGTTTCCCGCCTCAGTGTAATAGCACTCTGAAATCTTTTGTGCCATGATGTGGCGCAGTACAAGGAAGT
>NW_008784012.1:0-244 GCF_000715545.1 Opisthorchis viverrini
TTAGATTTCTGATATCCAAACAACCCTGCATGTTTCTTTAGCATAGCTGCTCCTCTATATGTGTACACTGTTTGAAAGATAGCTGGAACGTGGTGAAGCAGCGCATGCTTCTTCATAGAGACGAAGGTAGATTTGTCTATTCATGCCTATTCATTCATAAGAAGTATCGAATGAATAATGCCTTATCATCTTACACCATTCTTCTTCAGTTCACGGGTACCAAACCTCAACGATTAAAGGTATG
>NW_008784013.1:0-244 GCF_000715545.1 Opisthorchis viverrini
TAGCCTGATCTTCTCTCCATCCAAGTTCCAAGTAACCTCCTGTTGCTGTTCCATCCTAGCTGATACATTCAAACTTACTTAGAACTCTGTCACCCCTTCTACAGAGATCAAAAACCTTGGTCATAGATACTCTTGCACCTTCACTTTTTCTCATCAAGTCCACTTCCGGGTTACCCAAGCACGTAGGTTTTACTTTCTAATATTACGCTCCCTCCATCTTTGAAACAGAAAGCTCGCAAGTTTC
>NW_008784014.1:0-244 GCF_000715545.1 Opisthorchis viverrini
GTTCATCCCCTTGGTGAGTGTATACTTGTAAATGAATACAAGTCTTGAATATTCTGAGGTTGTTATCCGATCACTACAGCCGGCAAGCAAGGCGTGTGCGCACTCCATTTTAGAACAAACATTAGGGTTGGTTCCGTTTCACTAGTGTTATAATTCACTTGCAATAATTTACCCAGAGCAAAGGAATCTACAGTTTGCACTATTGACGTGACGGAGAGTGTTTAGTCTTTGACCGGAATATAGT
>NW_008784015.1:0-244 GCF_000715545.1 Opisthorchis viverrini
TTGAACAGTTTCAAGAGGAAATACATCCACCTGCTATGGGAAGAACATCAGATTGAGTCAGTATTTGAGTGGCATACACTTTTCGACAGTCTAGCTCCCCCTCCTAGATTTTGAGAGGAAAGTCGGTTGTGGTTTTGTCCATGGGTGTATGATTGGGTCGTGTGTCTGAGACTGAAATAGTAAGTAGTATTGAAAGTGATGAAATAGTATTTCAAAAATCGATAACAGTCACGTAATGGTAACA
>NW_008784016.1:0-244 GCF_000715545.1 Opisthorchis viverrini
AAAAGCCTGGTGTAGAATACACGGCGTATTCTAGGAGGCCCAATTGAGTGGCACGTGGAATCATGAGCCAATGATTGCGTAGTTTTGAGATCCATCAGCAAAATGCGATGGTACGTGTGAGAGAGATAAGCCTCAAACAATAAGGCCTTCAGACTAATTGTTGCACGAATTCGCGCAAATCCAACTGTGGTCCCGTAAGAGCCGCAACTCGTTGTGAATTACCGGCAAACGCGTGCGCCCATCA
>NW_008784017.1:0-244 GCF_000715545.1 Opisthorchis viverrini
AAATTAAATCGTGTAGGTGCCATCAATCTCTTATTGAACCAGATTAGTTTCGCTGGTGAACCTATGTGCCGAATTAGGTTTCTACTCAGCCACGCATCCAAACACACAGATATTATTGATTCTGTCCAATCGCTGTTTCACGGGCATCCCACTTGCGGCTTAGACCGATTGACTCTCCAGACATCGCAGTCAGCGTGACTTCATATTATAGACTTTATATTAACTTTATATTAAAGATATTATA
>NW_008784018.1:0-244 GCF_000715545.1 Opisthorchis viverrini
TTCCGAGTCCGGTGGTCTATTTTCTAAAATTTATGATAATGAATTTGTCTGACCGATATTGTCAGTCGATTTAAACTTGATGCTAGAGATGTAACCAAGTAACATTGAAGCCCAGCTTTGAAGTCAGTTAGTGTAATAGACGGGGATGCCATTATTGGATTCGAACAAGGCTAGTAATGAATTGGGCTCAGTAATTAAAGTGAATTCGTAGCCATAAAGCAGTTTTTTGGATATTTTTTAACAG
>NW_008784019.1:0-244 GCF_000715545.1 Opisthorchis viverrini
TTTACGGAAATAGTGTTGTAAATGCATGTGTTCATGACGGCATCTTCAACGGCTGATTTGCATTTCTTGAGTCCTTGTATCTTAGTGCCTGCCTAGTATTTCTCAAAAACACGAGACTTACATGGAACACAGTACCGGATGAGCAGTCTAAAGCTGTGTGTGAAGCACACGAAATCAATGTCGTCTCTTTCCTTCAAGTGGTGCTCTAGTAAGGCGTTTACTCACGTCTGTCGATTAGCTCCCA
>NW_008784020.1:0-244 GCF_000715545.1 Opisthorchis viverrini
ATATTGACGACAGTGCTCTCGACCCTTATGGACAGCTTTGGTTGATCACAAACGCTGCGAAGCTCTGCAGCATAACAAACGACTTAGTAAAGGCGAAAGCCATTTACAATATTATTAACATTATTGAAAATATGGCAACACAGTACGCATGCCGTTTTGCACCACAAAAAAGCGATTCGTTCTTGTGAATGGCGAGGAAAGTCGGCCGTTGCATTAAATAAGGTCTTAAAGCATGGATATTTGA
>NW_008784021.1:0-244 GCF_000715545.1 Opisthorchis viverrini
AAAGTTGACGATAATGGTTGCCGCATCTGTCCGATACTTATTCCTCCTGGAAACGAGTCACTTGCTGATGAACTGAGTGCATTCGCCGTTCGCCTACCGGAACACTGCTAACCGGCGATATTCTAACTTTGCTTCATATACTCTTATAATAAATATGTTGCTACGTTTAGACGAAACGTACTACTCAGGAGGGCGATGAAAAATCTTCAACAGCCCACAAGGATTTCGCCCTTCTCAGAGCTCA
>NW_008784022.1:0-244 GCF_000715545.1 Opisthorchis viverrini
TTCATTGGATTCTACAGCCTTATCAACTCATTTTACAGAAAATTCACTGGTTTTCATTTTCTCATTCTAGAGTCAGACAATGAGCCGCTTAATTTCATCAGATGTCAATTTAGAGTTATATGCTTCGTAATACTGGCCCCTGTCCAGACGTTGGTTCTGTTATTCGTTAGCACAAGGAAGCTTGTTCCTAAGCCTCTCAAACACAACTGCAATAAGAAAAAAGAACCGTTTGCCCTACTTTCAG
>NW_008784023.1:0-244 GCF_000715545.1 Opisthorchis viverrini
GTGAAAATGAGGTTTGTATACTCTCCTTCTTGTGACTGTTCAGGAAAAAGGAAGAATACAAGAATAATACATTTGCCTGCCAATTATTTTGGTGATAAAGTGGAGGGAACTCAACCATATCACTTGTTGAAGTCGGAACACTACTCATAAGTTTGCTGAGAACTTTTTAGCAGTCCACCATCGGCTTCGCCCTTCTGGAAACTCGTCAGCTATACAAATTCCTCCAGTTTGAACCACCTTTATT
>NW_008784024.1:0-244 GCF_000715545.1 Opisthorchis viverrini
AAAATGATCTATGACACCGGGATAACGAAACTCACATTTTAAGGGTCATTCTGATATGTGCTTTCCGCACCAAGATGGTGCAATAAGTGTTAACAAAAAATGCCTAGAGGTTGATAAGCTGCAGCTTTTGCACGAACAATTGCACTGTCAGAAATGCCAGTAGATCAGATCTGTTGTATCCCAGTGAAAAAATGTGGATGCTGATTTATAGGAAGTTGGGCAAGCAAACACGAATTCTCATATG
>NW_008784025.1:0-244 GCF_000715545.1 Opisthorchis viverrini
CCACCACCACTCAGTCTAACTGGAGTAACGGTTGGGCAAGCAACAGAAAATTCGCCCAAGGAAACTATTTATGGCGCTCTGGTCAACTCTAATTTGTTTATTCCAGTGACAGAAATGATCTGTTGATGCTACTTTAATGATGAAAGAGCGTCAACACACTGTACAGCACACTATGCAGTATGCCCGACGAAAAGACAATTTTCAGCATCATGATGAACAGCACTAGGTTTGTTAAATTCATGTC